>NC_089755.1:22700176-22712676 GCF_040412425.1 Macrobrachium rosenbergii
TAATGACTGTCTGACTGACTAACTGACTGACTGCAACTTGACATGCGTGCTTGAGCTTTCGCTTCGCAAGTTAAGGTGTTAAAAAAATAACAATAAAAAAAGGAGGATTGATGTCACTGCTGGCGAAGGAACTGTTCCATTCTTTTACTGACTTGGTGCATACTGCAACGGAACGTGGCGTTCCTAATGGTTCTCTTTTTGATTATTTTTCTTTAATGGGTTAATCATACATCGAACGTTTCTACTTGTCACCTGCCCATGGCGTAAATCCTCTTCATCTGCCGTACTTGGTCAAAATATTGTTCATCATTATTCGTTTTCATTATTATTATTCGTTCACTGTCTTCTTTTCTTTACAGCCCGAACCGTTCCTACCCTAAGAGGGGCATTTACCTCATTACCATAGGTATGTGAAAGATGAAGTAGGTAGGGGTGGGGGTTGGGGTGAGCGTGAGGGTGAGGGCGGGGGTGTGGGCGGGGATAGTGGTGGGGTGTCTGAGCGTAGTTTACAATTATAGAAGCGCCCTGTTTTTGTAGCAGTAAATTAATGGATCCGTGTACATTCACACGGGGTAAAAGACGCTTGTTAATTTTCAGACCCTAATCACTGATGCACACCACTAATCCCCAGTGGCACTCTTTCCTTGGATTCCTTGTCTTCAGAGCCGTGGCTGCAGTTACGCACACACCCCGCCCACATATACCTCATACTGACACCCACGCATACACACACCCACGCCAACTCGCTCATGCATAGCTTGGAATGATCCACCTTCAATATTGGATCCTTTTACCTCAAAAAATTCGATAACCAAATGAAGATCATTCAGTCGTTGTCGTGTACAGTAGACTCGACTTCAAAGCACACTCCCTCATGAAGAATGCCCAGTCCATTCAGCTTCACCCAGAAACGGCTCGCGTGCACACCAGTGAAAGAACACACAACCGAGGGTGACATAAAAGACTTTGAAATGACTTCCGTTTAATAATACTATTATGAAAACAACCGGCCGACTCCACCCACTTCTAGGAATCCTCGTCGATCCGGGAGAGGTGGGGCACAGCGCCCCTTACCACATCCTCCCCACCCCCACCCCCCCCCCAACCCAAACCCTACTCACCCATGGTACCCTTCCATTCCCACAGCCTCATCCCCCTTGAGTTCCCCCTGTTAGACAAGCCTTCTTTTACCATGAGCTCCCTCTCCCAAAAGAAGTAGAAAAAACTTCTTTCTTCCTACTTTCTCTTACATGGGTACCTTAGATCTGCAATATTTCTCTCGCACAAACATTCTAAAGTAAGACGTGAAGTATATGTCTTGGCCATAAAAGAAAGAGAGACGAGTGGGGCTGTATCCTATTAATATACAGGCTTCTCAAGAGAGCTAGCTATAGAGAGAAGTGAAAGGTTACAGCCTACTTATAAAGATCATTATAATGGAAAAAAACTATGAAAAACTGCGATGACGTTTTCGTTAATAGCCTTGCGTTTCTCTCGAGGCATGCCTAGAAGCGACGCTTTCTCGTCAGGGCTTAATTAGGAAAAAAAATGATCCTCCTTTTTCAGCCCCGAACAAGCTCATATCCAGCGCTTCCTTAAGAGGGAGGGCCGATGAATGTTACAAATGCCTCGCAGATTCGTGTCACGCACCGCCACCGCACCATTCACGACTCTTCTTCTTCTTCCTTTCGCCAGCTGGAGGCCACAGCGCGGTTCCTCGACGTCCTGATTCCGGCCGCTGGAGGATGGTTTTTCTGGCTGTCCAGCAGCAGCAGCAGCAGCAGCAGCAGCAAGCAGCAGCAACAGCAGCAGCAGCAGTGGCAGCGTTCGCAACAGGGGAAGGACTGGTGGCGGCAACGGCGTCGTTGCTCAAGCGAAATGTTTTGCAGCGGAAGGTTCTTAATCGCTGGAGAGGTTTTGCGCTCTTAGTCATTACTGGGAGCCTTATTCTGTCTGCATGTCTGCTTGTCACTTCCAAGCCCCTCTGCGGTATTTTTGCGCGACAGCTTTGCTCGGGGGATTGTTTTTGCCACCGCGGTTGAGACCTGTCACTCATTCCCTCCGCTCTGACAGACCGACTCGCGTTTCTTTGAGCTGACCTGGCCGACCTTTACGGTAGTGCTTCCCCGGAGGGCAGAAGGACCTGTCATTCTCATCGAGGCAGCGCAACCGAGGCGGCCAATCCTTTTTAGTCTTATTTTTTGTATGTTTTTATTATTTTCAATTTCCGTGTTTTCTTGTATTTTTCTTATGGTTGTGGGGGTTTTCTCGTATCCGGAACGCCGCTAGAAGAATGGTGAACTAAAGAGTAATTATATGGAAAAATAGCACCATTCGGTCGGTACTCCGCTTTGGTTCATGTTTTGACCAAAGATCTTGAGCGGGAGTGTCGCAGAAGAGACGATTTTTCAGTTGAAAGTCTAGGATGAAGATACTTTGGATTTAAAGGATAAGATCTAGGGAGGACAGGTTCACACTACATTAAAAGATGCCATCAGCACACGTTGGCAACTTACCGCGCACTTATCACAACAGGATAAGAACAAGTCAACGACCATAAGTGACAACGGAGTCTGGCAAATGTGTTTGGACGATCAAGGAAGGAAAGAGGTTGCGAGAGTGGAGACCTTGAACGGCAATGTCTTGGTGGAAAAGAGCTTGCAATGAAAGTCCTGCCCTTGAACAATAAGGGACAACTTAGGCAGGTGGGTGCACTCTTCAAAACTATGGATTATTAAATAATCGAAAGTCTAATAATCCGGATTTACTAAGCATTATCAAACAAGCCGTACGCGCCAGCCATAACCGAAGATGTAAGATGAATAACTAAGCTTACTTCTAAATACAGAACCTTTGTTATGTTAAGTATACCTGTGAACGCTTCTGTCCAGCTCACAATAAAAAACAAACTCATCACAACTACAATAAATATATTTTTCAACCACCTACAATAGATTACATAAATACGTAAGTACACTAAAAAATAAATTATAAGAAAAACATTAATGAAAGCGATATAACTAATTACATCATAGGGAAATCATGATTCAGTATTCAGTAGCAAAGCGCTCGAAAAGGATAAACTAATGCTAACAAACTAAGAGGTTGGAAACTAATGTTGTCAGTTTTGTCTAAGCAAAGTCACCCCCCACCACTCCTACAGCACATTTTGAGCCCCTCCCCGGCATTAAACGAATAACGCTCTGACCTTTAAATTCTCCCTTTATATATTGTTTCCATTGTCTTTTTAGTCATATGGAACATTGCCTTTCAAAAGGAGAGAGAGAGAGAGAGAGAGAGAGAGAGAGAGAGAGAGAGAGAGAGAAATAGTCATATACGGTCTATGTGCCATTAGCTTATTAAAGTTTTTTATGTAATACTGAATGCGAATTTATACGAATGTACAACGTACAAATATATATTTTTGCACTATAAGCATTTTTTCCCGTATTCAGAGTGGATGATGCATGAAGGGTACAGCTTTCTGGCTTCTCGGAGTGAGGTTGCTAGTCCCACGCTTTTTTTTTTTTTTTTTTTTTTTTTTTTTTTTTTTTTTTTTTTTTTTTTTTTGTACCCAGGCAGGTGCTGATTCCAGTTTACAGATGGGTGGGCTGGTGAACGATAATTCGGGAGCGAACACTGTCCCAGGGGCCACAGTTCCAATGGAATCTATTAGATTTGAGCGGAGTCTGAACGAGGGCCCACGTATTGGAAGTCGCAGGAGATACCACTAACCAACTACGACTCATAAAATACCAGTATATGCACGCATACTCATTCGTATTGTCATGATGACAGCGACCTTTCATTTGTATCTCCAGTCTAGTTGTGTGGGCACGATGCAAATTCTCTCTCGTTTTGCACATTCAGAACAAATGAATGTATTTTGCATCGGGCAAACGACGTTTCTGTTAAAAACAGAGCTATGGCAGCAATGAGATATAGGAAATGAAATCTATTTCTTCATAATTAGTATCTTCTTCCCGGCAAGCCTGACACGATTCTAGTAGCTTGCAAGTAATCACTCTTACTTTGACCCACCTTTTTTTTTACGTTGCAATGGACCTATGCAACCCAGAGGCCAGGTGAAGATGGAGAGGAGGAAGAGGACGCAATGGAGACAGGGAGAGAGAGGGAGAGAGAGATGTAAATCTCAGGGAATAATATGGGGTTGTGTTAGCAAAACTGCATGAAGTGTGAGAAAGAGTAGGTTGGGGTTGGTAGTGGTGATATGACAAGGACGCGCTACGATCAATGCCCAGCTAGGAATTGGCAAAGGGAGTCGTTCTTCTCCTGACGATCGCCCTCGGCCCTTCAACCCCTCCAGCAACCCCCAAGCCCTTCCTCCCCATAAGCACACCACCCAGTCTTCCAGCTTTGTCGTGGTCATCGCTTTTACAAACCACTCTCCATATCCGTCCTCAATTGTTTTTAATAATAATTTTTTTAAATAATCATTCTTTATTATGCAATGCGTTTTTCCAATGAACCTTGAAGGCAGTGAAGGATGCCAGGATATTTGACATGAAAATACATAATTTCAGTTGTATTAACACTGATGAAGACCAACGATGTGAAGGGCTGAGGAACTGTTAAGTCAGAAAAGCGACAGATGTGGAAGTAGTAGGACGAAGACCTGTAGGAAGGTCCAGGAAATCAAATAAAATGGGCCCCCAGATGGGAATTCAGGTATGAAGTCTATGAGACAGAGAGAGAGAGAGAGAGAGAGAGAGAGAGAGAGAGAGAGAGAGAGTCATTCCACGCCTAACCTCGCGAAGAGAAAATCAGGCGTGAAGCTGTTAATGATAGTGATACATTTGCCATGAAACTCGTATTCTCTTTTTGACCTAAAGTTTTACGTGACTCCAGTTCAGACATGACATTCTCACCTTTCGTCAGTATAATGCAATTCCCGCATACCTCAGTCTACAACTTTAATCCATCCTCACAAGCCAGCAATTATAACAACAACCCGAACAAAACAACAAAATTAGTCAGGTTATGTCGTCAGGGCATTCCCACCCCGCTTCTACCCTACCTGTGGCTAACCTATGAGATGCCTTCAATGTGGATCGTGACAGGTGATTAAGATAATAGAAAAGAAGGAAACCTTTATCGACTAAGAGAGAGAGAGAGAGAGAGAGAGAGAGAGAGAGAGAGAGCGCCAATAAATACTGAATAAAACGCTAAAGTATATGGGAATTTCAGAGAGAAATGGAATATGTTTATATTTGATGCATACAAGCTCTCTTCTAGTGAAAGTGAATCCAATTGGAGGGCTTTGGCCCTCTGCGAGTGGGTGAAGGTTCTCTAAAAGGTGCCAAAGTTAGGTCTTCAATATTTCTCTCTCTCTCTCTCTCTCTCTCTCTCTCTCTCTCTCTCTCTCTTTCTCTCATATATATATATATATATATATATATATATATATATATATATATATATATATATATATATATATATATATATATATGAGAGAGAGAGAGAGAGAGAGAGAGAACGTTTAAAAATACTGAAGGCCTAACTTTGGCACCTTATAGAGAACCTTCACCCACTCGCAGAGGGCCAAAACCTCCGAATTCACCTTCTTTACTAGAAGTCAAAAGTTTGATTAACTTTTCTTTAAAACCAAACACAAATGCTTTCCTCTGTGTCGCGTTGTATGTCTCAAGAAAGACGAAGACGGCGTTTTCCTTTTAAGCGGTCAGAAATATTCGCTTCAAAACCAGTCGTTCGTCTTCGTCTGTTGGTCTCGCGTGTATTTAACCTGCCTAGGCATGATGTATAATTAAAGAATTTGATTCTGTGCACCTCTTTGTCTCTCCATACAAGAAGACCCTTTCACGCAAGCCCCATAGAACAGGGCGCGACGTAAAGAAATTTGTCTTGCTTCGTGTTTGGTGACCGTTGGAATGATATATATATATATATATATATATATATATATATATATATATATATATATATATATATATATATATATATATATATATATATATATGGTTTTTTCGGAGTGGGTGGCACCAGGAATGTTAGCTTTCCGGTTCACAGGCAGTCTTGTGGAATAAGGTTGCTAACAAATGCTATTTTAAGCCTAGCTGCGACCAACGCAGTCGTCTGTCTACCAGGTATCTAACTCGCTGATCAGGTCAGCAGAGGCCAAGTGGTTCAAACAAGGTGTGCCCATTTGTCGTCCCTTGGGCAAGAATCGAACTGGGTCCCCATTGGCTGGGGACAAAGATGCTACCAACCACCCAGGAGGCCCCCGTCGACGCGTCGGCCGGTGGATGGAGCCCTTGCCCTCCATCGTGAAACATGAAATCAATCCCATGGGGGAGGGTGGGGAAACATCTTTGAACCAGTTTCCTGAAATATCCACTGTGCCATTGTTGACCTCAGAGGTGAACGATGTAATTGGTGGATAGTTGATTGAGGTGTTTTGCAGCCACTGTAAGGAATGGGGATAGCGGACTCACCCTTATTTATTACTGGAATGTTAACACACTTTAGTGAAGAAGAAGAAGAATATAACATATATATATATATATATATATATATATATATATATATATATATATATATATATATATTATATATATATATATATATATATATATATATATATATATATATATATATATATATATATATATATCAGTATATATTTATATATATCTACGCAGTCATCATGAGAAATCGAGGGGGACTCCCCAAGCAATGGCCCTCTGATCCGACGCGCTTTGTCTTTCATGAACGGAGGCAATTCGCCTGCAATGAATGACGTCATCGTCGCGTGTTTGTTATGTTAAGCACCGAGCTGTGCAACAATTATGCCTTTATTCGATCTCGCACATATTGGGAAAGTCGTCAGACGAACAACGAGCGATGCGTATGACTCGTTCCCTTGCTGAATAATTCGTGACCGAATCGATAGCTTGGCTCATAATTGCACAAAAAAAGGATTGTTGGTTTCAGACTGGAGAGAAAAAATGGGATGAGAATTCGTCAATAGGCTGCTATTGTATTGTGGTAATCAGCGAAGTATTTTCTGTTCAATATTTTGATTGAAGAATGACTTCGGAGAATGTTGTTACAAGATTTCATTTTTGCTTTCGTTAAGAACGAACCGAACATGACAAGACAACAGCAGCTACTAACGATGAATTCCGTATGCGGAACAAAACAATACAACAGCCATTGGCAATCATTTTTAGGAGGTGAATAAAGGAACGTGAATCACTCAAAAATAAGTAAATAATGTCAGACGTAATAGCGTAGCAGATGAAGCCGCAAAATTTCGAATACTCTTATATCTTCTGCTGTGTAGCGTCTGGCAACTATTGCATATTGAAAATTACTTGTACGATCTACTTTCGTATAGGAGTTATGATTATTGTCAAGGCAATCAAATACAGGATGCGAATTCATTTAATTTTGTTGACAATCCTTTGAAATTGGCTATTTCGTCATTATATTCCCATCATTATAACAGGAAAACATATCAGGTAGTATATTCAGTTGTCTGAGAAGCGGTTTAGTTGAAAATAAGAATTTCATATCAGTAAGGTAAATGTGGGGAGAATTGTAAGACCAGACATCAGCAATTGATTTTTTTCTGTATTTTCTTATTGCTGCAATGGGAAAGTCATCTTCATTAAAACCTTCTATACACCACACTGGTGACCTCTTGGCAGGGCTACCAAGAACGGCATTTCTTCCCGTACGCCAATAGCTTCTTTTCAAGCTGTAATTTTGTCTCGACGATGTTCACCCTTGTATCTAATTGGATAACAGGGTGTCTCCCGAAGCCTATTTTCTGCAGACATCAACAACTGTTCTGAACTTCGGTGACTTTATTTTTAATCGGGTGTTTACCGTCGAAAAAAAAAAATATATATATATATATTGTATGTATGTATATGTATAGGTATATGTATGTATATATCTATATATATATATATATATATATATATATATATATATATATATATATATATATTCCTAAATAAACATATGCATATCTCAATCTCTATTATGTGACCGCACATACTGTGCAGTTATTATGAATACTACATTAAAACTAAGGAGTTTTGTTCATAGATCTGTGTAGGCAGATTAGAGCCATGCCCATAAATAACCCGTAAAGCAAGTATCTCCGACATGAAAAAAAAGATCTGTATCCGTATCCGAATTCATCTTAAATCTGGACAATTTCTCCTTGCCAGACAGCCCATTCTGACTCAAAATTTCACTGAAATCCATCAATAGCAATTTCAGATATCTTTTGGACAAACAACCTGACAGTCAGGCCGGCGGAACAACAAGCGTTCTTCAAGAACTGACTTTGCCTTGAACATTCTATTTGCACTACTGAACAGGGAACGCGTTCGAACGCAGTACAGTGGTGTAGAATAAAAACCGGAAGTGTGAAAACCGACTAATGGTATTTGTTGATCGGCGAGTAATGGTCGACAAACAAAACCAGCAAACAATGAATAGTTTGCACCGCAGCCCAGTGTTGTTGGCAGCTCCCGGGAGCTGGTTAAATACGGTGCGCAAACACTCGGCCAGTCATTTGGCCGAATCACCTGGGTGTTTGCTCATATTAACCTTTTGTTGTTGATGCGAATAAACCAATTCGGAATGTTGGCCCACGTGCCGCTTATTGTTTTCGCTGTTTGCCTTCTAGTTGTCGCCCTGTTAAGGATGATGATGAGCGGCATTGTTTTTTTTTTTTATTATATTCATAACGATGATAATGCTGATGATAACAATTGTTGTTAATTGATTTAAATCACATTATATACTTGCTCTGATACTGCAGGTTCCTTCATCATTGCGTTCAGTAAATTTGTTCTTGTACAGCGATAATATCATCTATGAGTAATGTCAGGGGAAAAACACAGGCATTTGTATTGAAACATTTAAGACGAGTTTGTTTTAAAATACACGCTCAGTTGCTTACATTCAAGAGGCAGTTACTACAGACACAAAGAGAAAATGCTTTGTCAAAAACTCTCTTTAAAACGGAGTCAAAATTGACACGTATTGATTATCTTTCCCTATGCTAACAACTTATTCTTTTTCGACTCGAAAACAACTAACAAGCACAGCTGCGGATCTTCACATTCCAATCATTTTTTTGTTTTACTTGTGAAAGCTTCCCAAAGGTCGGTCTTTCCTGCAATTCGGCCGGTAAGTGGGCGTTTTTCTCCACCAAAGGAAACAGTTGCCAGTTGGTATTGGTTATTGACAAATGCTTTGAAACAGGAATAGTGAGGGTCCTTTGCAAGCGTGATATCGTACCCACTTCTACTTGATCCTTCCGATACCCTTTCTTTTCTTCCGTAGATCCCTTGGCTCTTCCCCCTCCCCTCCACCACTTGCCTAACCCTCGGCCCCCCTTCCTCCTCCTCCTCCTCCTGCTCCTCCTCCAAACTATAAAGCATCCTCCCAGAGTCCCTCCTCTTCCCGCCCGCACCTTAATCCCACATTATTTTTTCCCCTGTTGAATATTGTTGTTGCTGCTTTTGTTGTTGTTGATCTTGTTGTTGTTGTTGTTCTTGTTGTCCACTGAGAAAGAAACATACCTTAGCACTCGCTGCATGTAGCGTTGCTTCCTCTTTTCAAGAAATTAGCCCTAAAGTATTTTGATCACCAGGAAATTTCCTGTAATGAGTATTGGATGTTGAGGTTATGGAGGGCCAGCGTGAATAGGAGCTCCTCCCTCCTCCCCTCCCTCCCTCCCTTCCCCTCACCCTCTCCCCTCCTTCGATCTTATGTCCCCTCCCCATCCCCAACAACCCCCCTTCTTCATCTCCCCTCGGCCCCTCCCACTCCCAGGTGAGGCGCGCGATAAATCTAATTATACAGCTGCCACCTGCGAAATTTCTCAAACAAATCTTTTACCGAACAAAATTCAGTATTTGAAATCAATGATGGGGCAACCATTTGCCTATAAGCATGCTAAATGATGTTGCCAAAATTAATTAGGCTCAAAAAATTTCGTACATTGCGTTATCCTTAAACAGCGCTCCGTGTTTGTTCAGAAAATGTGTTTGTCAGCAAGAAAAAAGAAAGAAAAAAAAAGAAAATCACAAGTGAAGACCGCCTTTCCTTGTGGCCCAAAATATTTTCACCCTTAATATGCGCGGATGCTTCTATATTTTACTATGTGGGATATTTTGTAATTGTCATATTATATAAGGAAATTATAAACAGGTTTTCTATTGTGGCTTTCCTTTTTATCTCTCCTCATAAATAAACAACCAAATTTACTGGTGGGCATTTTGTAATGATTATGCTTATTCACCAATACTAGATTATGTCCGTAAAACGTATTAGCTTGTTTGCGCCCGTTAATGTATGGTAAGATGATGTTCACGCGCGCGCACACGCTCACACACACACACACATGCACACACACACACACACATATATATATATTTATATATATATATATATATATATATATATATATATATATATATATATATATATATATATATATATATATATATATATATATATATATATAACATTACACTAAGTGCATATTGCAGATCATTTTCACCTTGCTTCTCACCTGTGGGCTTTTACTCCCGTTGTGTAATAATTAATTCATTATCATTATCTACACTTTTTTCTTGATTTTTTATTCCTTACTCTCCCAAGTTAAGAAATGATTTTCCCATACTTCGTCAGGAGAATAAAAAAAAATGGACCAAAACCACATCTTCCCAAATATATTACCCAGACATCAGTCATCATTTGTGAATCAAATATTTGCTGTGCTCTGCAATTATTATTATTATTATTATTATTATTATTATTATTATTATTATTATTATTATTATTATTATTATTATTAGGGGGTCGAGACAGCAAGCCCCAAACCTTGGGATGTTACGTACCGTTCAAAAGCTCAGAATATGGTACCTTCATCTTGCATACAAGAACCAGCAGTAAGAAATACTGACCCTGGGCTGGACAAACGTCAAATCTACGCGTGGGATTTATTTCTCGTAGAACTATCATTGTTACGCACAAGGCAAAAATATGGAGTGAATTTCGTTCTCTTATAATAATTGTTGTTTGTAATAGTAATGGCAATAACCTACGCGCAACAACTAATCCACGACCTCGCTTCTGATATATCATCGCCTATTCAGTTCTATCGATTAGAAACGAACCGTTATTATTTTCTTTTGATTCTCTCGGTAACACATTTATGAACTAATCATACCGCGCTTTCGTCATTTCCTTTCTCTATCGTTTTAATCACGCCATAAACATCGACCTTTCATTCAATTATATTTTTCTAAGAAATACCTGAAATCAGATATTGGAAATGGTCTTTCGAAACAATAATTTTGGGTCAGGTTCCAACCCAGACCTGAAATTCCAAGTCGTTATCCTGTTTTGGAAGACTGATGGACAGCCAAGTCGTGGCAAGCATTCCAAACAGGCGTAAATTAATAGAGTGACTGGGAGCCGAGTATTGTAATTATCAAATGCAAACAAAAGCATAAATATCGGGTTAAAATCAAAAGAATCTCTCTCTCTCTCTCTCTCTCTCTCTCTCTCTCTCTCTCTCTCTCTCTCTCTCTCTCTCTCAAAGACACACACAAGACGCCTAATCTGTTAAAACACCTTCTCTCTCTCTCACACATACACACAAGACGTCTACTCTATTAAAACCCCATTCTCTCTCTCTCTCTCTCTCTCTCTCTCTCTCTCTCTCTCTCAAATACACACACAAGACGTCTAATCTATTAAAACCCTTCTCTCTCTCTCTCTCTCTCTCTCTCTCTCTCTCTCTCTCTCTCTCTCTCTCTCTCTCTCAAAGACACACACAAGACACCTAATCTATTAAAACACCTCTCTCTCTCTCTCTCTCTCTCTCTCTCTCTCTCTCTCTCTCTCTCTCTCTCTCTCTCTCTCAAATACACACACAAGACGTCTAATCTATTAAAACCCCATTTCTCTCTCTCTCTCTCTCTCTCTCTCTCTCTCTCTCTCTCTCTCTCTTTGAAGCGATAATGGGGCAATTAGGGCCATGTGTTAGAGAGGACTGTGACAAAGTATTATGTAGCATTATTATCGCGTGTGAGAATTTCCACCTTCTGAAACTCGGGGAATCAGAGCCGGTCCGATAATCATTATCCAATAAGACAATAGACATATTTGTTACGTATCCTTACTTGTTGACACATTGCCTGTGAACTAGCTCTTGTTGTTCCGCCCTTAAGCACAAAAACACAAGTAAGCAAAGGGAATAATTACGTGAAATATGATGACATATGACCGGGTGACTCCTTTCGGCCAAGTTTCTCTACAAGACTTTCCTTTGGGTCTCAAAACAAAGCGGTTTTCAATTTTCATTATAGTGATTCCTCGCATCGATACGGCATTGAATGGGCTATTAAACATCCGAGTACAAATATAGTGTATCGACTTATATTCTTTATGGAAGTTAAATCTATAAAATATACTGTTGACAG
>NC_089755.1:22717676-22720176 GCF_040412425.1 Macrobrachium rosenbergii
AAAGCTAAATGTGCCTAGACACCAAATTTCATATGTCAAAAAAAACTAAATGTGCTTAGACACCAAATTTCATGTTAAAAGCTAAATGTGCCTAGACACCAAATTTCATATGTCAAAAACTAAATGTGCCTAGACACCAAATTTCATGTTAAAAGCTAAATGTGCCTAGACACCAAATTTCATATGTCAAAAACTAAATGTGCCGAGACACCAAATTTCATATGTCAAAAACTAAATGTGCCTAGACTCCAAAAAAGCTAAATGTGCCTAGACACCAAATTTCATATGTCAAAAACTAAATGTGCCAAGACACCAAATTTTATATGTCAAAAACTAAATGTGCCTAGACTCCAAATTTCATGTTAAAAGCTAAATGTGCCTAGACACCAAATTTCATATGTCAAAAACTAAATGTGCCTAGACACCAAATTTCATGTTAAAAGCTAAATGTGCCTAGACACCAAATTTCATATGTCAAAAACTAAATGTGCCGAGGCACTAAATTTCATATGTCAAAAACTACATGTGCCTAGACTCGAAATTTCATGTTAAAAGCTAAATGTGCCTAGACACCAAATTTCATATGTCAAAAACTAAATGTGCCTAGACACCAAATTTCATATGTCAAAAACTAAATGTGCCTAGACACTAAATTTCATATGTCAAAAACTAAATGTGCCTAGACACCAAATTTCATATGTCAAAAACTAAATGTGCTTAGACACCAAATTTCATATGTCAAAAAATAAATGTGCCTAGACACCAAATTTCATATGTCAAAACTAAATGTGCCTAGACACAAATTTCATATGTCAAAACTAAATGTGCCTAGACACCAAATTTCATATGTCAGAAACTAAAAACACCAAATTTCATATGTCAAAAACTAAATGTGCTTAGACACCAAATTTCATATGTCAAAAACTAAATGTGCCTAGACACCAAATTTCATATGTCAAAAACTAAATGTGCCTAGACAAATTTCATACGTCAAAAACTGAATGTGCCTAGACACCAAATTTCATATGTCAGAAACTGAATGTGCCTAGACACCAAATTTCATATGTCCAGAAACTAAATGTGCCTAGACACCAAATTTCATGTTAAAAGCTAAATGTGCCTAGACACCAAATTTCATACGTCAAAAACTGAATGTGCCTAGACACCAAATTTCATATGTCAGAAACTGAATGTGCCTAGACACCAAATTTCATATGTCAGAAACTAAATGTGCCTAGACACCAAATTTCATGTTAAAAAAGCTAAATGTGCCTAGACACCAAATTTCATACGTCAAAAACTGAATGTGCCTAGACACCAAATTTCATATGTCAAAAACTAAATGTGCCTAGACACCAAATTTCATATGTCAGAAACTAAATGTGCCTAGACACCAAATTTCATATGTCAGAAACTAAATGTGCCTAGACACCAAATTTCATATGTCAAAAACTAAATGTGCCTACACTTTAAATTTCATATGTCAAAACTAAATATGTCTAGACATCAAATTTCATATGATAGTCATTTACATTTAATTGAAATACAGCTTCCCTAAACAAAACGCGCCCACCACCACTTCATTTTTTCCCCCTTGGCACATGCAGTCAAAGCACGTAAGGAAGTTAGTTATCGGAAATGAACTGGCCTTTTCGAATGTGACGAGAAAAAGAAAAGTAGCTTTTCCTCGGAAAATATGAACTACACATCACCACTAAACCCTCTTGGGTCCTATCTTTCAGCCTACCCAGATTTGTACAAAAATCAGCAATCCATCTGGTTGAGATAATGAAGTATCGTGTAAATACGGAAATGAAATAATTCCAAGAACAACTGCAATTCAAAATTTTTTGACAAGAGCCATTTGCGAACTATTACATTAAAGTCTGTTTTTGTAAGTCACCCTGGTGTTGTTGCGTGAGCATCGTCTTGACTAGTCATCCTGGATCAGTGGATTAAAATGTCGCTTTAACTAACTATTCTTGTTTCATTGGAGTTTTAATAAGTCACTACTTAACCATTTGACTCCAGTGTGGTTTTGACATGTCCCCTTTAGCCACTGGGCTTCATCATCGTTTTGACCAGATGGCTTCAATGTCGTTTTCACAAGTTCCCCTTGACCAGGGCACTTGAATATTGTTCTGACAATTCCCATTTTTGACCACAAGACTTCATTTCCCTATTGAGAATTTCCCTGTGAACGCTTTGCATCTTTTGGAAAAGATAACCTCCCAGCATAAAACATTTTGGTGATTTTAACACTTCCAACTGTGATCACTGAATTTTGTATCGATCAACAAGTGACCCTTGGCTTACAGATTTAAAATTTATATATTTGTACAGGTCTCTCCCAAGGCTGAAGTACTGCATCGCACTGGCTTCTGAAGCACTGAACCTATATGATAACTTTAGTTTGTTGCCAAAGATTTTGGACTGAGTGGGCATCGAAAGCTCGACGTATGCATTCCAGTTCCAGAATAAATTGAGAATACTTTGTTGT
>NC_089755.1:22725176-22727676 GCF_040412425.1 Macrobrachium rosenbergii
CAAAGGAATGTGGGGAAAGACAAGCGAATATAGGGAATGGGAATCGGGGAAAGAATATGAGGAGGAATGAGAAAGTATATAATAACAGGAGGAAAAAGGAAATAATAAAGAATGGCCGTAATAG
This sequence comes from Macrobrachium rosenbergii, assembly GCF_040412425.1. NCBI lineage: Eukaryota > Metazoa > Arthropoda > Malacostraca > Decapoda > Palaemonidae > Macrobrachium > Macrobrachium rosenbergii. Next base: position 22,725,301 of record NC_089755.1, read on the forward strand.
ATGTAGGAATATGAGGGATAGGAACAAAAGGTATGAAAAAGAATGGAAAGGAATGAAAAGGGGAATAGTGAATAGGAGGAAGAATAGGAACCTGATGGAGGTGAACAGTCAATACACTGGGAATTGGGAACACATGAGTAAGAAGGAAAACAGAAAAAAGAGGGACAGGAGTAGGAGGAATGGAGATGGAGTTTGAAGAAAAAGCTATTAATAGAAATAGCGCAGTGGGGATCCTCTTCCTCCTCCTCCTCCTCCCCTCCTCCTCCTCCTCCTAATAATAATAATAATTAGCACCAAGCTCCAGAGTGAGAGACCTTATGTATGTATGTATGTATAACTGTGAGATTTTGCTTGTATGTATGAGTGCACGTATGTATGTATCCTCTCCTTCGCCGACAAAACCCCTTTACAGAATCAGCACTAGGAGGCTCCCGTGTGGGAGAACTGACGTATGTATGCATGTTTGTGTGCATGCCAGTATGTACAGGTATGTGCGTATGTGTCTGTCCAAAACATGATCAGAAAACCTAACAATCATCCGATACCAACACGTCCCTACATCATCCGCGACGGACAACCCGATATCATCCAACATTAGACAACTCTACATCACCCGACGGCAGACAACCCTAAATCAACCAGCGTTACCTCTCAACCCTTTATACATTATCCTGGCCAACCCCACAAATCAACTCTCGCCCCCTCTCTCTCTCTCTCTCTCTCTCTCTCTCTCTCTCTCTCTCTCTCTCTCTCTCTCTCTCTCTCTCTCTTTGGTCTTCAGCTCTCTCTTTTGTAACAAGCCAGAGCTAACATCAATTAAATGTAATAAAATGGAGCATTCTCTCTCTCTCTCTCTCTCTCTCTCTCTCTCTCTCTCTCTCTCTCTCTCTCTCTCTCTCTCTCTGTGGTCTTCAGATCTCTTTTGTAACAAGCCAGAACTAACATCAATTAAATTTAATAAAATGGAGAACTTCAGTTTCTCTCTCTCTCTCTCTCTCTCTCTCTCTCTCTCTCTCTCTCTCTCTCTCTCTCTCTCTCTCTCTCTCTCTCTCTACTGATTACTTTTGTTAGTAACCCAAAACTGACATTATATTAAAGCAATAAAGCGGAGGTAGATATCAAAAAATTATAATGCACTGAATTGTTTACTTACGTCGGATAACACGAATTGAAGGCGATTTCCCACTCTCTCTCTCTAAAAGTGAATGAAAATACAATGAATCGAAAAGTTCTATCTACACGCTGATTTTTTTAATATATATATATATATATATATATATATATATATATATATATATATATATATATATATATATATATATTATATATACAGTATATGTTAGTCATCGATCTATTTCATTTGAGGCACTTCGGAGATAGCTTAGACCAGTATTTCAACACAGAAGGAAACCAGCTCTTTCTCGCTTCAAGTCTGAAGCTGGAAACGCTTGTGGACAGAGTCAGCAGAAACAAACCCAAAAGTCTCCAAAGGGAAACCGCCCTGCAGAGAGAGGCAAGTTAGACGAAAAGGTGATAAATAAATAAACGTGAAGGAATAGAAAAGGTGATAAATAAATAAATGTGAGGAAACTGAACATACAACCGATACACCTGAATTCAGACGTTAGCAGAAAGCAGGAATAAATTTGCTCCTTTCTTCACAAACATTTGGAGATCAGAAGATTCCACAACTACTCTAGGCATCTATTCCATATTTCAGTTGTAGTCAAAATAAAAATCGTCGACAGAAGGTTTCTTCAAATTACCTTGTGGTTCATTTAGTTTGTCTTCTCTCTCTGACTCTCTCTCTCGCCTTCGTAAGTTTACAGCACAGACCCTCTCAGTATTGGCTCTGTGTAGCCTATTTTGACTTTTACTTTACTCTCTTTGTTTATCCTCATCTCTGGTGACAGATTCTATTTTGAGATGTTTCTGTTTTTAAACGTGTTTCTTTTTAACCTTGTTACTGTTCCGTACACTCACGCACGTGTGTTTGTGTGGTTGTGAGCAAACAATCATACATACATTATGGTTTTGTATCACTATGGCGACACATACGCATTTATAAGCTGGCTATACAATATATATAGTTAAAAACTGTCCAGAAATCTCTTTGGCCTTTGATGAACATTAAAAAGATAATTATATTTCGAATTAGCTTGGAAATGACTGGAAAAATTCTCATGTCACATCATGGTATTTTATATGTAATGAATATAATGATTTTCTATACGTGATATTATTATTATTATTATTATTATTATTATTATTATTATTATTATTATTATTATTATTATTATTATTGCAGGCATGCATATGGTTTGTGGAGCCACTTCTAAGTAATTCATTAACGACATGTGTTTTTTTTTATAAAAT
>NC_089755.1:22730176-22735176 GCF_040412425.1 Macrobrachium rosenbergii
AAATAGCTACGCTCCAAAACGTTTAATCCTCTGGAGGAGAACCGGGAGCCGTTGTAGAGGTTTGCCTCTTCCTCCTGACCTCTTCCCGCGAAGCAGCGCTTTCGGTATCGCCGGCTCATTTGCAAATGCGACGCTGCATAAATCCGCAGCGGTGCCCAGCCAGATGGAAGCAGTCAGGAATGTCAGCCGAAGACAACAGTATGCATTGAGGTTGCTGTGCCGAGAGAGAGAGAGAGAGAGAGAGAGAGAGAGAGAGAGAGAGAGAGAGGGAGAGGGGAGATAGGGGAAGAAAGGGTTGAGGGCGGTGGAGGGGAACGGCTGGTAGTGGTAGAGGAGGTGCCTTCTTCTATGACACCATCGCTGCTTCACACACGCACGCACGCACGCACTCACGCACATCCCACTAACAACGGATACAATCAATACGTCTTGTGGCGGCAAAACAAACACACTTTAGAAGCACCTTGACGTCCTCCTTGACTCCTCCCATTCCTTCCCCTCCCCCTACAACCGCACCCCATCCGCCCCTCTCTGGTATCTCCTCATTGGCCAGATGCTTGAGGGACAAAGAAGGGAAAAAATCCCATTTCATTCGGCAAAGTGTGATCGTAGGCAATTAAGCGTGAGACTCCATGACCAATGCAGGGACGTGATGCCAATGTTAAACCCCTCCACCACCCTCCCCCTCGCCCCCTTCCTCCCACAGGTCATCTCCACCTCCCGATTCCTCCTGCCACAGCTCCCGCTTCTTCAAATGGCAACTCCAAAGAGCAACCCCGCAAATACATCTCCGGCTCTTCCTTAAGCTCGCTGAAGGACGCCCCACACCTTTTCGGAAATCGGGCCGCTGTCCTGAGACGTATCTCTCTCTCTCTCTCTCTCTCTCTCTCTCTCTCTCTCTCTCTCTCTCTCTCTCTCATATCTATGGGAGAAAAAGTCCGACACAACCGGAAAATGTCCGTCAGGTAATGAAGAAACGGAAATTAAAATTTCATCTCTCATGAGCATCTTTGTGAGCTCAGAGAGTTTTATCGAAATTGGAAATGCATTTCATACGCATCAAAATCACATTTTAATATGGAATAAAATCACATATTTTATGGATTAAATAGATGTTTTCATTGAGACAAAATCATAATCTTCCTATAAAAATCACAATTTTATATCAGTTGAAATCACATTTGTATACAGAGCAACATTTATATTCTAATGAAAGTAATAAAATGACACTTTCTTTATTTGGATTAAAAGGTTGATTTTCAATAAAATGACATCAACCTTTTGATTTTAGGTTTTATACAGACTAAAATTCCCTGCTAAGAACAGGAGACCCACGCTGCTAGAGAAACCAAACTCTACTGCAGGTTTTTTTTACCCTAAGAAATAATAACTTGATACATTTTTTTTTCAAAGACTGAGATTCAGTTTCTTATATCCTAAAAATGTTTCAGATCACACAAGAGGAGTAATTCCCCCGTTTTCTGATTTCCAAGGCTTTATAATAATTTGTTTTCAGTGAACGCATCCGAAATATTGCGTGAATGATATTACATTATATATATATAAATATATATATATATATATATATATATATATTATTAATTAGGTTCCAAATTCTTTTATACTTGTGTGGATCAGTTGGTAGCCTCCTTGCCTTCAACTTACGAGACCTGAGTTCGATCCCGAGGTGAGACAGATATTTCTGTGAAGCACGCGCTCAGGTGTGGATATATGTACAGTATATATATATATATATATATATATATATATATATATATATATATATATATATATATATATATATATAAATTATATACAGTATATATATATATATTATTCAACTTGAGGCAGTATGTATTCATTATTTTTGTTCAGTAAATATTTATCAGAGCTGCTACGTAAAGAATGAATTCTTAATGTGCAGTGGTTCAACTTTTATCATGAACTTTTTACCACTTCAAAAGACTCTCTCTCTCTCTCTCTCTCTCTCTCTCTCTCTCTCTCTCTCTCTCTCTCTCTCTCTCTCTCTCTCTCTCTCTCTGTTTTTTATGTTTTATAAATGCGCAACATTCTGTAGCTCTCTTATCATATCTGTACGTGGAAAACGTATACCTGAAATAACCTAGCTACCATTTGTTTTGAGTTTTCAGTGATTACGTTTTGAGATCTAATAAGTGTTTCTGGAGGAGAGAGAGAGAGAGAGAGAGAGAGAGAGAGAGAGAGAGAGAGAGAGAGAGAGAGAGTTAGCTTTATTCTTATGTCTGCATAAATTCATTGTTCAAGCGTTTTCCCTGGTACATCTGCACCTTAAGACCCCTGTTATTCATTCACCACGCTACAAACTAAAGGAGTTGCTTAGTCGGTGGCAGTTGCTGTAAGAAACTGCCCGTAACTACGATCCTGTCTGGATCCATTACTGTCAAACAGGGTTAGCAACATTAACAGTTCTGACAGTAACTGCATTTATAATCTCTTCTGCTCTTTGAATGTCTCTTGCCAGCCAGTCTGGCACAATCGTACCGCCTTAGTATAATCCTAAAAAATCGTGGTTATAAACAATTACTGTATAATCGCTTTATAACCACGATATATATATATATATATATATATATATATATATATATATATATATATATATATATATATACATATATATATAATATATAATATATATATATATATACACACACACACACACACACACTTTGTAAAACTCACACACACATGGGACAAACACACACTAGGAGTAGATATTCACACACAGAGATACTACTTCTGTAGAAAGGCACAGTGGGACAAATTGTAAAGAGAGAGATTTCTTAGATAGAGACAGACAGACAGACAGACAGACAGAGAGGACCAATATTTAGACATCTCAATGACATTATACAAGTAGATAAGCACGCTGGAATTATAAGACACGAAAGTTTTCCACAATCACTGCCATGACATCGGCAGCGTGAGGAAGCCGAGAGAGAGAGAGAGAGAGAGAGAGAGAGAGAGAGAGAGAGAGAGAGAGAAAGGGGGTGGGGGGCGAAGGGGTGAGGACCCTCGACAGATAGCCAATCTCATCCACGTCTTGTACCTTTACACCTAGATTGTTATCACTTAACGCAGACAATCTGGTGAGAGTGGTAATTAAGTTATTAAGCTGCCTAGTTATTCTTGAAGGAAACGAGACCGTTCCTAGTTAACGCTGTATTATTCTTATTCAGCGACGATGTCTTAGCGTCAGACTCATTAAGGCTTCGTTTGAGAGGAGGAGGAGGAGGAGGAGGAGGAGGAGGAGGAGGAGGAGGAGGAGGAGGAGGAGGAGGAGGAGGAGGAGGAGGAGGAGGAGGAGGAGGAGGAGGGCGGTGGTCAGGTCTTGGGTGAATTGTCCCATTGAATGTCCAGCGTGGATAATATTTTGAATATTGGCGGAATTTTAGATTCACACTGAAAGTTTTCTGCGGCTTATTCCTGCCTCCTTTATGTACTGGAGAGAGAGAGAGAGAGAGAGAGAGAGAGAGAGAGAGAGAGAGAGAGAGAGAGAGAGCATAGAACTACTTCATTCAAACATTATATACTGGCATAAATGTTTTGTTGCAATAATTTCAATGTTACTTCATGAACATCGCTTTCATCTCTTCATCATGAAAGGATTCAAAAAGTAGATAATCTGGCATGCTGAAGAGTGGTGCGCCCTTCGAGCTCATGCGGAAGTTACCTACGTCATTCGTGTGTATGTTCAAGGTTACGCAACTGATGTATGTGACGAAGCAGAGGACACCATTCATTTATGTTGGTCCTCAAGCAGGGTACGTCATTCATTAAGTGTAGAATACAGATGTGGTTCTTATTTTATACTGAAGATGGGTACGTTATTCAAGGAAAACCTGACGAGTGTTACGTTATATTTATGTGATGAGATTATATATATATATATATATATATATATATATATATATATATATATATATATATATATATATATATATATGCATACATGAATATCCGGTACCTATGTACATTACACACACACACACTATACATATATATATATATATATATATATATATATATATATATATATATATGTGTGTGTGTGTGTGTGTGTGTGTGTGTGTGTGTGTGTGTGTGTGTGTTTAGAGAGAGGTACCAGTTATTCATGTTTGGGAATGTCAGTCATAGTATGTTGATGACAGATATTACGTCATCCACTCGCATGTTAGAGAATGTTACATCACTTGATGTTCCTTATATGGTTTGTTTGTATGGTAGAACAGGGAGTATTACGACGCTCAAAGGAATTCGTGTGGTGCAAGCAAGGCGTACATCAGCTAAGAGCATCATCACAGTCTCTCACTGATGGTGTGGTAGGGAATATCTTTATCATATATCGGTCTGTCTTTAATTCAACTCTTTCCGATCCTTTTTAACCTAACTTTCGAATCGACTTAATTTGAGATTATATCTTGTCCAGGTCTCTCTCTCTCTCTCTCTCTCTCTCTCTCTCTCTCTCTCTCTCTCTCTCTCTCTCTCTAGTTAGTATACCTTAGTTTAACCATACCACTGAGCTGGCCCGAAGGATTAGATTTATTTTACGTGGCTAAGAACAAATTGGTTACCTAGCAACGGGACCTACAGCTTAATGTGGAATCCGAACCACATTATACTGAGAAATGAATTTCTATCACCAGAAATAAATTCCTCTAATTCTTCATTGGCCGGTCGGAGACTCGAACTCGGGCCTAGCAGAGTGCTAGCCGAGAACTCTGCCGACTCGTCCAACGAGGAACTTTCTCTCTCTCTCTGACCAGCTTCATGAAGGTTAGGTGTAGATTAGTTGTGTTTTGTAATTCTTTCAGAAGGCGAAGAACGTCATTTGCAATGTAAATAAAACAGTCAGAGGCTGTAAATCTGCTCTTCATTTCACAAGAGAGTTCGGCCCTTTTGTATTTCGAGTAACTGAAAATGATAAAATTTCCCTTGATCCAAAGTACAGAAAGACTTTATTA
>NC_089755.1:22740176-22747676 GCF_040412425.1 Macrobrachium rosenbergii
ATATACTATATACATTCTGTATATATGTGTATGCGTGTTTGTTTTATAGACTGGTAGAGACGAGAGAGGTCATCCCATGTGAGTGTGAAGTCTGATGTCTGTGAGGACCGGGACGCCACTTAGCAAGAGTCCACGGACGTTCTCTATTAAGCGTCGAATTAATGTGACGGGAAACGTTTTCCTGCGTCATAGAGCAACGTGCGCCGTGTAATTAAACGCCGACTTATAACCCTCAGTGTTTACACTTCTACTCCGGACTTCATTTAACCAAGCAACGCACATCACTACGCCGTACGTTGTTTCCGATGTGTGATAGAGAGAGAGAGAGAGAGAGAGAGAGAGAGAGAGAGAGAGAGAGAGTTTTGTCTCCCCTGACTACTCATGTATATAGTTAAAGTTATGATAATCAGTTCTCTCTCTCTCTCTCTCTCTCTCTCTCTCTCTCTCTCTCTCGAGAGAGAGAGAGAGAGAGAGAGAGAGAGAGAGAGAGAGAGAGAGAGAGTTTTGTCTCCCCCTGACTACTCATGTATATAGTTAAAGTTATGATAATCAGTTCTCTCTCTCTCTCTCTCTCTCTCTCTCTCTCTCTCTCTCTCTCTCTCTCTTCTCGTTTAAAGCGGTCAATTCCCTTGGCAAAAAATACATGAATCATTTTTTTTACATCCATTCATTAATATTACTTACAAACGACACATATGTACAGGAGTACAGCGCTATCCTGAAATCAATAAGACGGAACCGGCATTTGTTTTCAAAAGGTCTTATCATAAACTTTTTCGGTTCTTATCTCCCTTATCACTGAGTCATGGGGCCATTCTTTCCATCTCTCCGCTGCTTCTCTGTTCTGGTTTTAATGATTTTGCACGCGGCTGTTCATTTATAAGTTACCATTCTTTGAAAATCGACGAAATCTTTCAGTTACAGTTCACTCTGGTATGAGGTTCTGCACTGGTGAAGTCGGTTCTAGATCGCGATTGGCTGCTTTCGTGATGCCTTGGCTTTTGTCGGTCTGGTTCTAAGCTTTGGTCTCTCTCTGATTCTAGACACGGGTTAGTCTGACTTTGTTTTCGGTGCAGCTGGATCTGAAACTTAGTGTAGATATCATAGGATTGCTTGTATGACTTAGTGTGGTTGTTTATAAACGCTTGTGTGGCTGGCTGCTTTTAGGCCTAGGAGTTGTAGCTTCTGGGCCATAATGTGTCTACTTTAGGGCCTTGGCGTTGAAGATTCTGGACCTAAGTGTGGCTGCTTCTAGGGCTGGTTGTGGCTGGTCTTAGGCTTTGGGTTGCTAGTAAAGGGCCTTAAAATAGTGACTTCAATTTTTTATGGGTCTTGGTACGGTTGTTTTCAGGAGCCTTGGTGGGGGGGGAATCCTATTTTAGATATATCGGGAGTCCTTCTGAGCCTTGGTGAGTTGGTTCTACTCAGTGTTGCTACTTATAGCCTTTATGTGGTGGGTCTAAGTCCTGTTTCGGCGGAATAACCCGAGCGCGTCTTGCTCGAGGACAAATTACGTCATCCTCAAGAGGCAGGGTTGTAAAGGGCAAGTTGCTTGCCAGTGTGACCAATGGAATCATATTAGTGTAAAAGGAGCATAGCCCTTCCTACCCCAAATTGCATGAATCTAGATGCTTTATATAAATAAATATATATATATATATATATATATATATATATATATATATATATATATATATATATATATATAGAGAGAGAGAGAGAGAGAGAGAGAGAGAGAGAGAGAGAGAGAGATAAGATATATATATCATAGAAATTTATATAATATATATATAAAATATATATATATATAAATTTATATATATATATATATATATATATATATATATATATATATATATATATGATGATTTTAAAATGTCATAGCTTATATTAAAATGTATCAAATTACGATAGTACCAAGATCGTTGACTTGAATCTTCCTTCACTGAAACATCCATGGACTTACTCTTCGCGTTAAAAAAAATCCGATATGGACACATAACGTATGTCATAACATATAAAACAATCAGAAAGAAAATTCTTCTTGCGTGATATTTACCCAGACACGAGCCATCTCACATCCGGTCTATAACCTACGTTGTGAGACGGAAATATCATACTGCGCTCTCCGCAGGATAATCATTGTCCTTTTTAATTAATGTAAATAACAACTTTGAATCCGAGTGATTAATATTCGGCTTGGCAATCAAAATAATTCACAGACGTAATTACCATCACTCAAGACAGTTGAAAAGCATTAATGACATTCCTAATGACGGGCGAAATGAATGACATTCCAAATGAGCGGTGACAATTAGTGGAACAAATGGCTTTCCTGATGACAATTAAGGTGTCAAGACGAATATCTGTCCGTCCGAAGTTACGCATTTAATGGAAGACGTCACCCAAGATCAAACGCGAACTTGCTTTGCCGCGAGTCAGTAGCCGGAAGCCGGAAGGAGTTATTCATTGAAAAATGCAAATTCACTTCATTGATTTCAGTCTTTCGAAAGTGAGAGGAGAGAAGCGCTGTGCTCCAAAATAATTATAAAAGTGGACGAGGAAGAGAGACAGGTAGATGGGGAAGATGGGGGGTGTATAGGATGGGAGAAAATGTGGGTTGAAAAGGTGGGGTATGAGACGAAAAAAGATAGCAGAAATTGACTAACAGAATAAAACTGATTGACATATTTGGAATGCAGATCAGAGGTCGACAAAAATAAAATATGGTAAAGAAAAACGCATCACAATAACGATATGGAAATGAGCAGGAAGAAGAGAAGAGGAATATCAAGGTGAAAATGAGGAGGAGGAGGAGGAGGAGGGTAGCAGATCTCCAGGACTCCCGCCTGATATGGCGCATCGATTTTTAATTGGGCTTCATTCCGGTCAACAGCTGCTCCTCCGGGGTAATTACCAGCCATCTCCCCACGACACTCACGGGGGACTAAAAATGCGGCTGCCTGGCAGTTGGAAAGGTTTAAACCCAGATGACACTTGCAAACAAGCAGAAGAGACAAGGAGAAAAATTATTCAAAAATGTCCAGAGAACAGACAAGATATTAATAACAGTTTGCAAACAAAAAGAGAAATTTAAAAAACTGGATAAAAATGTCCAGAGAACAGACAACGAATGGTAAAAGCCTACGAAGGAACAGAAGAGATAAAGAGAAAATAATGGTAAAAAAAAAAGGTCCAAAGAAGCGGCAAGAAATGGATAAAAACTTGCGAGCAAGTAGATTAGAAATGGAGCAAAATTTATTTTAAAAAATATGAATAGTGTCCAAAAAGGCAAGAACGAATAAAAACTAGCGAACAAGCAGAAAGTAAAAGAGGAAATTATTGGAAAATCTCTAAATAAGAGGCAAGGGATGAATAAAAGATTGCAAACAAGCAGAAGAGAAAATGTGACAAGAGTGACTACTAAGTGTCCAAAGACAAGGCAAGAAATTGATAAAACTTGCAAGCAAGCAAAGGAGAAACAGAGCAAGAATTTGTAAAAAAAAAAAAAAAAAAATCCAAAGAAGCAATAATTGGATACAAACTGCACACAAGCAGAGCAGAATAACAGCAAAAGCAGGACAAATATACTGAAAACACGAGAAAAGAGTTAAAATATAGTATCTGATGGTGTTTTAAGCCCAGATGATAGTCAAATACCAAAGTTAAAGTTAAATCTACAAGGACGAAACGGCGCTTGTCGACAAACCGAAAAAAACGTGAATAGTAAAATACTGACGGACGTGGCCGTCAAGATGTGGGAGAGACAAGAACTCGGAATAATTATCTGGAAAACGTTCAGAGAAGAACAAAACCAAAAGCAGTATAGAGAAAATATCGAGGGAAGACGATGGGAGGAAATAAAAAGAAGTTACACTTCAAAATGAAGGAGGGGAAGCAAATACAGGAAGGAAACAGAGGAGAAAAAATAGAAACCATCTAAGCAAATCAGCTTCCTTCGGAATAATTACGTATTGCCATATGTGTATGATGTTTTCGTGTCTTCCTGCACGTCTGGTTGTTTCAGAATTAACGAGATTGTGTGCGCGCGCGTGTGTATGCAATGCTGTTACTTAAAAATGTGTAAGTAGGTAATAATACTAATGAGTATTTATCACTGCATACCCTCTACACCCTATTACACCTTTCTCCCTCATTGGCAAGACTAAAATCAGTCGTTATGAGGCAGCTGCATTTCAGCAATATTAATAACATAGTTTTCATGTACAAAACCTCTGACACTCCATACACTTCATATTAGCAACACAAAGCACATGAGTATTTGTACAGCATAATTACAAAACACCCTGACAAACTGACGGAGAGTCTCGTTGAAGAAAACGTACTCAAATCCATTCCACTCTAATTAGGGCATAAAACAGAAAAAGGCTGTTATTGCACCTTTCCCATACGTAAACATAAGGCCTATAACATTACACTCTACGTACTGTTCTAGAGCAGCGGTTCTCAACCTTTTTTGGCCCATGCACCCTTTCACCATATGTCAGAATGTCATCTCCCCCGCTTTCAGAAGTTGTCTGCCCCAAAAGGTACATTCCAAATAATACACAACAAAATACTAACAGAAATACACAGACTAGCGAAGAGAAAGCCCAGCGTGACCTCTCAGTAGTGCGGACTGATGCACACTGCGTTTTGTGTGGTTCTAGAGGCAGTTTGAGCCTGCCAGTCTGTGGTCATTCCCCGCCCCCGAAACTCTGAAATTGTCCCTCAGGGGGGATTCCCTGGTTGAGAACTACTACTCTAGAGGCATTAACGAAGCTCCTCAGCTATCACATTTCACTTATAAAAAGCTTGACCATCCACTTCAAGTTACAAGTAAGAATGGAGGCGGGCCAGAGCGACTCAGAGGGGGATGGGCCAACCCAAATTTAAGAACATATTTGCTAATCTGTCATTGTGGCTGTTGAGAGTCTGAGTTACCTCGTGGCCCCTTGAACGAAACTGGGCCCCACTAGGCACACCTGACTCGAAATAAACCTTAATATCACCACAGCACGCGTCTTCCTCTTCTTCTTCTCTTAATGGGCAGTTTGTTCTGAGGATGTCTGACACACAAGTCTGTACATGAATTCTTGATTACTTCCACAGCAAATAATAAAACCGGAGACCAGTTGAGTACTGACGTATAACACGCCAGTTATCGATCATTTATTTTCATTACAATAATCATACAAATAAAAAAAATGAAATCCTCGATCATGAACGCCTACGTTCGTCGTTCCCTCTCGCACCGTTCTTGGAATACCGCTTCCGATGAGCTCGAACACGTCGTCCAAACCCTGGTGGATAACGGATATTCTGAGAGTCGGGTTGCCAGTGTGACGTGAAATGCCGCCGACAGGTGGTATCGTCAGGAGAACCACGCCCCCAGGGAGAATGAGAGGACCATTAGACTGTTCTACAGGGACTACATGAACACAGAGTACAAGAAAGGCGAGGCATCCCTAAAGAACATCATCGGCGCCGTTCATGCAAAACCCGCCGATGAAGACAAAAAAAGTCGACCTTACGATCTGCTACAAGGATCGGAAGACTGGCCAGTACCTCGTGACGAACAGCCCCGTCGGTAGCTACGATCCCATGAAAAGCAGAGGAGTGGTTTACCCTGAGAATGGATGCAGCTATTCGTACATCGGTATGACTACGACTCGACTCTCCAAGAAGATCGCCGTTCACCTACACGAATGGGCAGTATACCAACATGCATGAGGAAACTCCACAAAAATCCTAGAAGGTGACAGCGACCATGGCCGCTTCCGATATTAGGAGGCCCTCGCCATCCTCCGATGGAAACCATCGCCAAACGTAACCCAGGAGACCCTTCTTCTCCCTTCCACTGTCAGGTGAACGGCAAGGCGCGCCTCTGGGATAGCAATTGAGCCGCCCGCTACTTTAGGCAGCGCGCCCTATGATCAAAACTCCCGGGACCTGGCTCCAACCAATCAGCAACCACGTCGGTCAGCCAGAATCTCCCAGGTGAGTCATTCTGCTCCCGGCTAATAGGAGGCCTCCCCCAACCCAAGCTCCGACAACCAATGAATAATAATAATAATAATAATAATAATAATAATAATAATAATAATAATAATAATAATAATAATACTCTGTTAACTATGGACACATAAGTTACGGTTAGACATTTAAATTTTCGAAAACAATTTTCATTCACGTGTAACTTGATGCCACTTTCAGCCCTTAACTAGGAGGTGGTTTTCGGGTAAATTAGAACATCTTTTCGTCATGAAAAAGACAACGTTAATTATGATCATTGTCCCATTTCATCTGAACCTTTTGGATGTCTTCATTACAAGTAATTTCATATTTGTGAAACATTGGCAGTTCAATGTCAGACATTTTGGAATGTTCACAAGCATTTTTCTAGTGGCAAAAAATGGGTCAACTTAACCGAAAATTTTCATTGTCCTTTGCGCATATATTTTTTTTCTATTTCCTGTTTTATCTCAAGTTACATATATTCACTGACGATACTTTGATATTTTTGAAAATTTAAGCTTTCTCAACATTTTCTTCGATACTGATATCATTACAGCGATTACATGTCAGTTTGTTTCTTCTGTTACGAAACAGCTCTTTGACTTTAAAAAAAAATGTATATGTATATATTATAATAGCCTATACATTCTATGTATGTGTATATATATAATATACATATATATACATATATTTATTTATATATGTATGTATGTATAATGTGTGTTTTACCACTTTGATATATGAATGTAATTTTTCTATAATTTAACATCGTTCTGGAGAATGTAGATAATGGGTGGTTGGAAGTAGTTTTTATATGGACTGTGAACGTTCAAATTTTTATTACCTTTTGAGTAACAAAGGAGTAAGACTAACATGAAAACAATGAAAAATCGGTTCACCGTTGATTAACATTTCACTGTTTAATTTCAAAACGCACTGTAGTGGTAACAAAATCAAACTGTTGATGCTTTCTTAGGTTACTGAATTACTAATCAGATCTAAAATATTAGTCGTAGTAAGTTTCTAATTATTACAAATAAACTAAACGAATCTCAACGGTTCTAGTCTGGTATTGGTAATCTAACATTTTAGTTGTTAACATAAACTTTCAAAAAAGAACAATTTTCGTTTTTATTTTTTGTAAATACTCGAACTTTCTTTTAGGTGTCGTTGACTTCCGAAGAACGTACAACCAACCCTCTTTGTTCATTGAAACTCTCCCAACTTAATTGCAAAACCTCACAACAGCCTCCCCCCCCAACAATCCCCTCCCCCTTCCCCATCAACTTCCTTCCATCTTCCAGAGCGAGATGGAAAGAAGGAATCAATGTATAATATTTTCCAATCACATACGAGCAGGGCCGAGTTCGGGAAGTGAGGGGGTGTACCCACTTTGAGTTGAGGGGGGCGGGTAGTCGGGAAGTATTCGTCCTCCCCCTCCCCTTCTTTTTTTGCAATATTTACAGCCAAGAAGCATTAAAA
>NC_089755.1:22752676-22757676 GCF_040412425.1 Macrobrachium rosenbergii
GAAATTTCAGCGCACGGACGAACGGACTGAGTGAAGCAAAAGCAACAGCCTCAAACGCCGCTGAAGACCACTCGAACGCAGTCACATCCTGTCAACAGACCGAAACATTTCCTTCGTGATCCTCGCAGTTATGCGAAGCGCTATCCCGCCACCGTTAGGAGGCGCACGCCGTATACGGCTACTCGGTGCTAAGGCGCAAAAATATGCGTAGTATATTCATTATCCGTCGGTTACCGTACCAGAGAGAGAGAGAGAGAGAGAGAGAGAGAGAGAGAGAGAGAGAGAGAGAGGATGCGCGCACTTTTTAGAGTTTTTTTTTCTCCTTATGCGTTTTTCTCGTTAGCATTCGATGAGAGCGCGTCAATGTATACGCATATCTAAACATATCTATTGATACATGTGTGTTCTGTGAACAAGATTTTTTTTTTAACTTACTAGTATATATTAAACGCCCAATATTTATTTCTTATATATATATATATATATATATATATATATATATATATATATATATATATATATATATATATATATATATATATACACACACATAAATATATACATGCGCTTATACACTGAATGTATTCACACATAAGGCTAGTTCAATATGACCATGGCTTCTCTGGCATGAAGATTTTAATTCTATTTCTACAAAATGATCCATGAAACACGAATTTCCTAGTCTAATTAAACGTTCATTCAAAAATCTCACAAATCATATACCATTTTGCCTAAAAGACAAAGAAAAACTCATAAATGTCTCCAGTAAGGTCTTTAGAATCAGATCCTGTGCCTGCATCAAACCACCCTAATCTATACCAACAATTATTATCGCGTATAAAGTATTTTTTCTGTGGTGTGAGTAGCTGGAAGAAGAAGAAGAAGAAGAAGAAGAAGAAGAAGAAGAAGAAGAAGAAGAAGAAGAAGAAGGTCTCTAATATGTGTCTCTTAGGGTAAGAGGTGCCGGTGTAAAGATCCACCCTGCCCCGGATATTTGAGAGTCGCTTAAACTAGAATTACCAATCAAAAGTAAATAAGAGGACAGATCGGGTTTATCGCCCGCTAGGGGGATTTGCACCAATAGGGTCTCTCCGCACCACTTCGCACTCAAGTGCTTGAAAGAGAGAGAGAGAGAGAGAGAGAGAGAGAGAGAGAGAGAGAGAGAGAGAGAGAGAGAGAGAACACCTCTCAGTTTCCCTTCCAGTACTCCTGTTTCTCGCATAGAAACCTAAGATCGAAGGAGTGAATATTAATTTTTGTCTTTCTGAGAAAACGCTCGTTACTGATGAATTTCTCTTGTGTTCTCATTGCAGTGGCGAGTAACAACCGTAAATGAAACATAAAACAAACTGTTTGAATTATACCTTTGTCTGCTTATGTGTTAGAGAGAGAGAGAGAGAGAGAGAGAGAGAGAGAGAGAGAGAGAGAGAGAAATTCGTATCGACGTCATTTGGGACTAGCCATAACAAAATAATAACACGGTCGTAATCAAACAGTACGAAAAACGGACGAAATTGCCAAGGAAATGTGAGATAAAAAACAGAACACACGAAAGAAGAAGAAGAAGGAGAAGAAGAAGAAAAGAGGAAGAAGAAGACCTACTGGTCCGAGAAGGCTTTGAAGATTAGCATACTGCCCTCGTCTTGATACGTAATCACAAAGACTTTTAGACTTTAGCGTGATTAAAAATCGACTTCGGAAACACACACACACGTACGATATTAATGGATTCTTTTACAGCGGACGATACCGTAAGGAAATACTTTAATCTGTCGAGCTTTTGTCTCTCTCTCTCTCTCTCTCTCTCTCTCTCTCTCTCTCTCTCTCTCTCTCTCTCTCTCTCTCTCTCTCTCTGCGCAGGTTTTCAGATGACGTTCTCGGATGACGAAAATGACAGAGCAGCACACCGCTTCTTTTGCTGTGTTGTTCTTTGTTTCCGTAAGGTTTTCTCATATTAATGGGGTTTTCTAATAGATTTTGGCATTGTAAAAAAAAATATAAACGTATAACAGAAATTTACTCTTTTCAACGGTTTTTCTTTCATATTACTTGGTTATTTCAAACACCCGCTAGCAAACAATACTGAAAAAAAAAAGTTTCTCAATTTTTTCTACTTAATTAGCAGCACCCGAGCACTAACTACAGTCGAAGTTACGTACCAGGTACGTAACTTTGACTGTGTAACTTTCCAGGGAAAATCTGTGGGTATGAATTGACCCTCTTTTGCATCAACCTTAAGACTCATTACTAATAATGTTTCCCTTGCCTACTAATATAAATCATTCACCATTCCCTGTGACGGTCAGGGGTTCCTCATAACGTCCGGTAATTTCCTCTCTTGCGAGTGCAACTAGCACTAGAAACGCAAGAATGTTATTAACAGCATTAATACATTTGATGATATTTAACGGGAATGTCAATATCAGTCAAACAGCAAGACTCACTGATCGACTCCATTAAACAAGAACAGTTTCAAAAACATTTTCCTCATAGTTTTTCGACACATGCTGATAACGAAGAATAATAGACATATCACAGTAGCTCCGTTGTTAATAACATCCTAAGTTATTTAGCGCATCAATTTCACGTGGCCAATGTTAATCTACGTTTTACGACAACGGGAGCAAAATATGACTTCTCACTGTCTCCAGATAATAAGTCAAAAAATTCTGCGGATAATAACAACTTACGTCATTAATAACGTCCTTACCATTGATATGGTGACAATGTTGACACTTCGATGAAAACTTTAGCAAGTCTTACAATAATAATAAAGTTACTAGGTGCGTTATGAAAGAAAAACTAATATAAAACTTTTTTATACGTTTCATCTTGCGTTCAAAAATACATTTTCTGAAAAGAAAATACGTCTGAAATATCACATAGTTACAAGAAGTAAGACAACACTGCCCCTGCTCCTACCATTTTTCTCATCAAAGTTTAAACACATAAATAAACCTACAATTGTCATACAATACATTTTTTTCACAGAAGCATTTCCAATAGCGTAAATCAGAATTTTCGCAGATCTGTAAAGTACTAAAATATAAGAGCTTTAAGATTTTGCTATTCATTTCCTCATAGTTGAATTTTCAGCTGTTTCGTGCGCCGGTGTTCTCAGATGAACATTGCCTTCCGAGGAGAACGTCGAGTTTTCATGAAAACCGAAAGAAAATGTTAGGCTGCGATCGCGGCAAGTGACGGTAAATATGACTCCGGGAACAGTACGCAAAATAAATGCCGCGACGCTGAAGCATAAATATAATGCTGCGATACGGGTAACGTTCTCTTACCTCAACCTGTCAGTGAAATTTTAACCAAAATCAGCAGCACATTCATCAACTGCGCACACTTCTGAGTAGTAAGTACTTACTTAATCATATATAAAACAAGACTAAATATTTAATAGAGGTTACAATTCATGAACACTGACATATCTCAAACTCAAGTTGAGCGAACGCTTATTCCGAATAAATTTCATTTCATTTATATTAAAATTATGACGGTCTCTCTCTACCTCTTCTCCCTCGTATTTGTCTATTAATCGACCGTTTCAGTATCAAAGTTCAGCGAAACGAAAAAAAAAAAAAAAAAGATAAACCACACATCTCCATCTTCCCTTCTAAGTTTATCCTGTGACTCGTTCTGAGCTCACTCGTTTTCCCTTATATTTCAGTTGAAGAGGCCGTAGAAAAAAAAAAAAAAGAAATAAGGAAAAATTAAAGTATATCTAAGTTCAGCTAAGAGCAAAAAGGAGCGGAGGATGAGGAGGAAGAAGAGGAAGAAGAGAACTCGTCCCAAGTTCTCTGTAAAGTCTAGTGTACACATTTTCCATAATAAGTTGGGGTTAAGTTATTCTACCATTTCCTGTTCGAGACGCGAAGAAGAAGAAGAAGAAGAAGAAGCTGGGTGGGTATCAATAATAGTAAAAACTTTCAACTCAAAGCTCCTTCTGCTCCCTCTTCTTCTTCTAATTGCCGAGGCCGATTACGGGACTTGATTTAAGATAAGAGAAAAAGTCCCGAGAGCCGACCTCAAGAAAAATAAATCATGCCTTCCCCCCCACCTCCAGTCCCACGTCCCTTACACCTTATTACCATAGTAACAGCTTCAGCCAAGCACCGCTTCATAAATCATGGCATCAAATAAACCCTGGAAACTGGAAGACCCAGTTTCTCTTTCTCTCACTCTCTCTTTCTCTCTATCTCTCACTCTCTCTTTCTCTCTCAGACCGAGTGATTAATAAAGCATTAGAATGATTAACCATAATTGGAAAGATTATTCCCATTACCACACTCTCAAGGTGTCTAAGGGCTCTCCACCCCGACAGTGTGAGCTTTGGGCTTAATTGTCTTAAAGCTCGGGCTATGGTGATATGATATGGAAATACATCCAATATTTCGAGTCTTACGCAGAACTGAGCAGGAACCTTGCTTAAAGTCTCTCTCTCTCTCTCTCTCTCTCTCTCTCTCTCTCTCTCTCTATATATATATATATATATATATATATATATATATATATATATATATATATATATATATATATATATATATATATATATATACACACATATATATTATATATAGTGTATTTACATCCTTCATAATCATTTCTTTAAATGATACCGATAAATGATCTCTCTCTCTCTCTCTCTCTCTCTCTCTCTCTCTCTCTCTCTCTCTCTCTCTCTGCTTGATTTATTCCAAGCTTGACATGTATTTACCGTTACCCCTATACATTCATAAAACGCTTTAAATACAACTAACCCATTTCGAGCGTAAAGGGCATATAAATACCCGCTCGCCCAATTCATAGTACACCGCCTGATATGAGCTTTGCCATCATGAATTAATTCATGTTTTTGTTCATAAACCGAAAGAGAGAGAAAAAAATGACTCGGCTGAGAACATGCATTATTTTACATGGAAATACCTCACCCATACCCAGCCCCTCCCCTCCCCTTCACATTTTTACCATTACGTAAAAACAAAAATGTATTG
>NC_089755.1:22760176-22762676 GCF_040412425.1 Macrobrachium rosenbergii
ATCTAGAAAAAAATCTTCAAAGGCAACAACGCAAACTCTTTTGTTTCAACGTCTGAAGTTCATAAGTATGTCCATAACACTAAATACAAATTATAATTACGAAACACGTATTTTAGATATATCAGCCTGATCATAATGTACAACGTACTTATGCACAGCTGTTGTTTCATTGATTTTGTACTTATTCTCCTCCCAAAACAATGGATATTTCAGCTTTCTGCTCATGCAGTAAGAAATCCACGTGAATTAAATCAAGGGAAGGTTAACCTGTGTCATACAAAAGAAATTCTGACATTCCTCTTGTTTTACTAACATTCGTATCTAATTAATTACAAGTGCAATCAGCTGAGCTACTTGGTCGGCAGTCTTGTGTATTCACGAATACATAAATAAATTATCAAATAAATGTTACTTGATAATATTGTTCCTACACATGAGGTGGCCCAATTAAACGGCATTAGGACGTCATATCTTCACCTGGTATTGAGGGTCACGATTTGACCTGACTTCGCACAACTTGTCTCGAATTCGACGTGACTTTTCCCCAAAACAGGACGAGAGTCGCCTCATAGCAAATCCCACGAAACTTATTATTGACTTTGAAGTGGAAATGAAGAGGGTTTGAAATATCTACAAACTACCTTCGGAAAGAATCTATCTCTCAAGTGAAATCTACCTTAATTTTGCTGAAACTACCTCAGAAGACAGATCAGTCTACCTTGCTTTGGAATGACTACTTTTGAATGCTAGCATTTGTTTGTTTAAGTAGATGCGAGATCACTGCGAACGGAAGGAAGGAAGGAAGGATAGATACCTGGCGGTGGTGCAATCCTTGTAGAGGACGTCAAAGTGCTTGATGGAGAGCAGTTTGCACCTGTTGACACCTGGCTGGATGGCCCCCAGACCGCGTAGGACGCGCACCTGTTCGACGTTGCACACGAGGGGCTCGATGCCCAGGCGCTTCAGCTTGGTGTAGACGGTGTGCAGGCCCCCCACCAGGTTCTTGAGGAAGAGCTCGAAGGCCTGCGGCAGGCACAGCATCGTGTCATTGTTGATGATGAAGGCGGCCACCTTCTGGCCCCGGTACTCCACCAGCTTGCAGTCGTTGGCCGTCGGGTCCGACGTGTGGATGGGCGGGGGCGAGTTGTAGGCGTGAGAGAAGTACAGTGCGGGTAGGAAAGGCGGTGGGCGCGACGTGGGCGGCGGGGAAGGGAAGATTGGCGGCGAATGCCCTCCGGGCGGCGACGGGCCGGGCACCGAGAGGGGCGGCGCTGCCAGCAAGGGCGGCGGAGGGCTGGCCGGAGACACACATCCAACCATGCTTGTGATGACGGGAGAAAGGGGAGGGGGCGACCTGGCCCCGATGGACCCTCCTGAACGGACACTACGACTGTCTTCAGGAGCGGAATTGTCCTCCATGACTCACTCGTGTCTGTTCTCTGTCTCCCCCACAGTGACTGTCTGTCTGTCTGTCCTTCTCACTTCACTACTTCAGTACCACTGAGATAATGTGTCACTGGAGTCTGCGACAACAAAACACCTAAATTCTCACTCGGTGACAATCGCGACGACGACCTCCTCCTCCTGGGCGCCGCAGGAGGTCATGGGACCGACCGACCGACGGGCGCGACGGATGCAACTGCGCCTTCAGGGCTTGTTGATGTTTGTTGTTATGATTGTTGTGTGGGCGCGCGCTGGCGTCGTCGTCGTCGTCGTCGGCGACGACGGCAGGTGGTGGTGGAGGGCAGCGGCAGCAGGAGGAGAGAGAGAGAGGGAGAGAGAGCGCGGGTGGCGTGCGGACGGGCGGACTACGTGCAGGCAGTGCGAGCGTTAGCGGCGCAGTGGTGCAGCGCGGCCAGGCAGTCGTCACAGAGTGTCGCTCACCAATCAGCCGGTGCGCACACCCGCACAGAGACACACACACACGCAATACAAACACAACTTTTAACAAAATGTGTAAACGTAATATGCGGGTGCGGGCCATGTGTGCGTCCGTGTGTGTCCAGGGCGGGGACGGCCCCTCATTGGACGCCGCTGTCCTTGCGGCCTCGCCCATTGGTCGAGGACGCGGGAGGCGGAGCCAAACCACAACCCCAAGTTTCGTTTCCTTCCAGAACTTGTCTAAATGTTTTGCCTTCTGTGCGCGGTCTGCAATCCTCCACACGTCTCCTCCCCTGCCCCTTCCCCTCCCCATTCCCCTTCACTTCCTCCTTCCCTCTGTCCCTCCCCTAGCGATGTCCTCCCTCATCCTCCCCCTCTTCCACCTCCCACCACCGTCAGAGACAGCGGGTCTTGCTTCTGCTGCTGCTTCTGCTGCTGATGCCAAAGACTTGGGGACGTCCTTTTCATGCCACATTCTTGATTTCAAAACACAACACTTCAATTCTCTCTCTCTCTCTCTCTCTCTCTCTCTCTCTCTCTCTCTCTCTCTCTCTCTCTCTGTGGCCTTTACTCCTAACACCATCTCTCTCCACTTGTGGCACTCATATACAAGACAAGA
>NC_089755.1:22765176-22807676 GCF_040412425.1 Macrobrachium rosenbergii
TGGCCCTTCTTTCCATCTCCCCCCCCCCTTCACGCCTTGGCCCAAAAATGTTCCTAGGTATCGACGAAAGACAGAGAAACAAAGTCTCTTGATATTAATTATTACACGTAGATATATAGGTCATGCACAAGATAAGTTTCATAACACTTTTTTCATATGCGTTGTGGTACCGTCATAATGTTGGGTCGGCTTTGCACAGTTGTGAAAATGCATTATTATGTCGTGTTAGAATAGTCACATGTTTCATTTTACCGTTTACATCTTTCCTTTCAGGTAACTCTCTCTCTCTCTCTCTCTCTCTCTCTCTCTCTCTCTCTCTCTCTCTCTCTCATCTTCCTTCATCTCCACCAGTCCATCACGACCAATCTTTTCTTCCCGATTTTTTTCGAGACTTTTGAATCACAACGGTCACATATAGACGAGGTTCCCAAACTGCTGGTCTCTTATTAAAAGAAAAAAAAAGGTCCATTTTTGACTGCTCGTGCGATCGTGTCTGTCTTCCATCACGATTTCAAAATCAATTTCTGAAACTTGAATGGATTGATACATAACCTCGGAGAAGTAAGTCAAATGATAGTAATTTGCAATATGTTCTTATTGGGGCTTCTCTAATACATCTCTGCGTAGCCTCGAAGAGGCCTGATTTAATAACCCCTTTCTCTGTTTTAAGTAATGAAGGATCTTCAATCAAGGAGCATTAAGCAGCTATCAATTGATGGCCAAGGATTATTGATGAGGAAGAAGGTAAATGCTTCAGACCTCGCGTTCTTCCAGAATCCTTGCTAAAGGGAGAGACCTCCCCCTCTCTCTCTCTCTCTCTCTCTCTCTCTCTCTCTCTCTCTCTCTCTCTCTCTCTCTCGTGTATTTTCGGTGAAGCTTTCGAAACGCTTATTACAACCTTGGAAACATTAGATTCGATGATGTCGTGAAATGTTTTTAAACAAATGAAATTCAATGTTTTTCCCAACAAAATATTCCAAAATGAGTAATATTCCTGGCGATATAAACATGAATTGGTTTTTGGAATAAATGGAAATCAGTATTTTCCTTGTGAAAATGTTTCACAATGAGTGATATTCCAGAAGATGCATACTTGAGGGATGAAATGCAATAAGTAATGCATTAGATACTTTGAATATAATGAATTACAGTAAGATATGGATCCAGATTTCTGAGGAAAAATGAGAATCAATAAATTACGATCGAAATAGTTAGAAATTGCTTCAGTTCAGGTAACTGTGAACGCTAGTTACTAAGATAACTAGAATTCTGTTGTCTTTGGTATTCGCAAGATATCAGTAACCTTGGAGTGAAAAATTTCCACTTTTGAGATTTCAGCATGTACATTCAAAGAGACTGTTTGAAGACTAGTTGCTGAATACAGTCTCCATACACTCAGTAACAATAAAGGGAACTCATTCGATCAGACAATGTTCATCTTACAGATCGAGGTAAAATTCATATTGAGAAATATTAAATGTATCCATTATAATAATTGTTCAAATTAAAAACCTGGCGATATCCCTGTACTGTGTGATTATCGTTCTGTAATTCCAGAAGACGAAAATCAAGAGCCATTTTTTCTCTCTCTCTCTCTCTCTCTCTCTCTCTCTCTCTCTCTCTCTCTCTCTCTCTCTCTCTTTCTAAAGGTCGGAGAGTGAGGCACGGCTTCATAACTCTTCGGCAGAGACAGAAATAGCCAACCCCGGCTGAAAATAGCTGTTGGCTATTTTGAAAAGCAACAGTGTATCAACAGTCTTAAATTGCTACGCCTGACTGGCTTTCTCAAAGCCGCAATATATATGTGGCAAATAGCCAAGGAGCGTTGGGTCTGTCCAGCTGTCTTGAAGTGTTCTCTCCCCTGGACTTGTAACTTCGTTTCAGTGTTTAGTTCGTGAAATAGGAGGAGGAGGAGGAGGAGGAGGAGGGAGGAACAGGAGGAGCAGGAAGGCGCAATCAAAGCACATGCACAGATAGACAGGCAGCGTTTTCAATACTCAAATTTACTAGACGTATCTTAGTAAGATGAGGCTCACTACAAGATATGTTTGCTTGTTTATTTCTTTATATTTGCCCCTGCACTTTTTATTTATATTTGAAGCCATTCCGGGTATTCAAATACTGTTTAGATTGCCTTTAAAGAACCAAAAGTTATTCATATTCTAAATAACAGAATGATACTTCCTTATTGCCGAACTGTTCTTAGACTGGATGATATTTATTTGCTTACTTGAGCTATGAAAATTAATAACTGCACGAAAGGCCACTTTGTTATAACTTTAGAAGCAAGTTATAATCCAATTAAAATCATATTATGATCACCTCAGAATTTAAGACTGTCACTTAAAATTTGTTTCCATTAACACCTCAAAAATAATTTCATCACTTCACTATCTTATAACACTTACTTTTTTCTTTACCATAAAATTTAATCGTTCATCACTTCTGTATAGCACTTCTTTTCTCTTTATTATAAAAGTTAATCGTTCATCACTTCTAGTAATACTATTTATCATCATATTCTGTCATTTATCTTAAGTTAATTTAGTCATCACATGAAAATTGATTATCGTAGCTTTAAAAAAAGCGGATTAGGTATATGATTATATTCTTATTATTATAATTCGTGAGTCATCATTTTATAAGGATTATACGTCACAAATTCGTTTTTATGATATTAAAGCTGTAAGTATTTTTTTATTTCATGAGTAAATTGAAAATAATATTACAGTTTTAAAATATTTCAAGTTTGGTTGTATGCCAGATTTGTGGACATTTGTCACGATTTCCCATATCTTCCTACGTATTTTACAACTTAAGGTTTCTCTCTCTCTCTCTCTCTCTCTCTCTCTCTCTCTCTCTCTCTCTCCTCTCTCTCTCTCAAGGAGCCCCAGATACAAGGAAGAAGAGAGAGAGAGAGAGAGGGAGGGATAATTTAACCTGTCCCTCGAAAGTAGGAAGGTTAGGTTCGTGAGGAAAGTCTGCCTTCTTCATGACTGCGTCGATGACCTGTGCTGTTGTGACTCCATTTTATTTAATCAATAAATCAGTCAGATGAATCATCTTTGTGAAAAGAAATGAACTTTTGTGTTGAGAGCACTTTGATATCCATGCAAAACTGTAAGAGACATTGCAAGGGTTGTGGATGTAGAAGGAATTATTATATACACATTCATTATTATTATTATTATTATTATTATTATTATTATTATTATTATTATTATTATTATTATTATTATTATTATTATTATTATTATTATATATATATATATATATATATATATATATATAAATATATATATATATATATATATATATATATATTTATATATAAATATATTATATATATATATATATATATATATATATATATATGTAATTTACATAATGCCAGATACGTATATGTAATTTTTAACAACGACAATCCTCTCTAAACTTCTCGGTTCCTTCGCCCTTTGGAAATACCTGTCACTATGAAGCCTAGGTCCAAATGAAGAAAGAAATGAAGATATTTTGATGCTCGGCAGAGATTCGATCTCGCGTCCGGGGTATCAGAACGACGTAACAATACTGTAATTACCTGGCCTCGAAGAATACTTGGCCACGACGGTGAAAGCGAGTCTATTCCAGCTGTAGTAAATGTATCTGAATTCGACAGATGTAAGTACGTATGAGCGGGAGTAGACTTATTCCTTTTTTTTTTAGCCAGGTAATTAACGTTACCTCGTTCTGGTACCCCGGACGCGAGTTCGAATCTCGACCGGGCATCAGAATAACTCCATTTCTTTCTTCCGTTGGACCTAGGCTTCGCAGTGACAAGCGTTTCCAAAGTGCGAAGAAGTATGAAAGTTAGAGGGCGTTGTGGTTAATAAAAATTACACACACACACACACACACACACGCACACAATTTTCCGCCTGATATTCTTAAATAACTTGATTAGGTTATACAGTCTGTGTTTACAGTTGGGCGTCTCTTCGAGATAATTTCTTCTAAATTAATATCAAGTAAGCGTTTCCTGTACGAAGTCTTCCTTATCAAAAAAGCATCTTCATTTGATGCAGTTATATGTTTCATATATTATGTCAGGCAAAACAAAAGGATTAAATTTATATGATTCCTTCCAGCAACTCTGTCTTTCAGGTGCTGCTCTAGAATTCCGTACTGACTTTTTGGTGATATGTAACGCTTCCATTAAAGGGTGAGAGTAAATCTCTCTCTCTCTCTCTCTCTCTCTCTCTCTCTAAATTATACAAATTACACACACTCTCATATATATATATATATATATATATATATATATATATATATATATATATATATATATATATATGTACATATATATATACATATGTGTGTATGGGTATCTGTGTGTGTGTATTAAGAACAAAACTGTCAGAGTAAGTTAGCCTTTTTTTTTTTTCAACACTAGCTCCTTGCTCATACGAGCAACACGTAGCAAACAGAGAGAGAGAGAGAGAGAGAGAGAGAGAGAGAGAGAGAGAGAGAGAGAGAGAGAGAGAGGCACACAGACGGACAGACATAGAGAATAACGATTTTTTAATTTAATTTTTGAGGACGAAGATGAAGAAGTTTGCGGTTGTTATTCTTATTAGACAATTCCCTTTTGTAAGGAATGCCTCACACAATAGACATCTTAATCAGCCGGTTTGGAAGACCTCAATTGAAATGCAGACAATTAGAGGGAACGGAAGACATCATTATTTCGAACTTCGTAAGACGTCATTATTTTGATTTTCGCAAAGAGTATTGTGGAGATGACAAAAAAAAAAGAACTGGACTCATTAAGAAGATCAGATTATATCTTCAAGAAGATTACGAAGACCGAAGAAAAATATCTCACAATATACATCAGGCTAATCCCCCTTTCACTGGCCGTTTAATCAGCTGCTGGAGCGTCGTCTTCGGCTCGTGGCTTTCCATTTTCCTCCTTATCATTCGACGTCAGTTTCTCATCGAATGTTTATTATTCTTTTCCTTGGGTCTGCTTTCCCTCCTGGTTTATACATATATATATATATATATATATATATATATATATATATATATATATATATATATATATATATATATATATATATACACATACTATAGAATATATATATATATATATATATATATATATATATATATATATATATATATATATATATATATATATATATATATATGTGTGTGTGTTTGTGTGGTAAGTCGCAGTCAGGATGGAGAAGGATTGGCAGCCTCACCCGAAAAGACCGGGTGAGAACCAGAAATGAGGTCTGGCTGGTGAAAACTGTGGAGACCAAATACCTACGCTGGCTATGTTATTGAAGAAACGACGAAATACAATGCTGCTAAGCTCCTCCGAAGCTTGACATTTTGAGATACAAAGGTCATACAGAGAGAATGGGAGTGTAGGGGCTTCTAGAAAGGTGTGTAATTCTCAAGCCTTCGGATAAGATAACAGGGAGAGGTGCAAAGTACTACTTTAACAGGTTAGCAGAAATAACAGGAGAATGCGCGACGGACAGATGTAAAGTGCTGTGTAAGTGAGGTGTTCAATGTGTGCTGATGAGGCTCCAGCAAACCGGGATTCAGCATTTTTAACCTGAATGTGGCTGTTGACTGCTGATTTTCACTTTTTCTCTCAGACGGTATTCAGAATGATTAATGCTTTTCAAAAATGAATCATTTTCAGCATCGGAGACCTGAATCGTCTCACTTTTATTTTTCCTAACTGGTCTCTACTCTCACTTCTGCCTACTCTGATATTCTTTTTGTTATTTGCGTATATTTATTCTTCAGCAACTTGTCTTAGAACTGAAAGTTATGCCTGATCCAATGAAATAAGTTGTTCTTAATAATCACACTTTCTTTTACCATTCTTATTTCAATTAACCTAAGATTGTGGATAAAAAGGGATGTGGTTCCTTGTGATGGATGAAACCTGTAAACGCGTTCTTATAAACGAATACAGACAATAATAATTGTGCAACATTGAGTGTCTGTTGTCGTGTTGTTTTCGGATTTTTGCAGTTATTCGTGGACGGCAAATACCCTTCTTCCCTATAACAAAAAATGGGGTCTGGTCGTCATCGATTTCCCTGTCATTCTCTTAGCCTCTCCTACGGGCTGCTCAGGAGCAAGAACCCGTGCCGGCACAAGGCCACCTTAAATTAACAACAAGAACACCTACAATATCCCACAAACAAGAACACTTTTTCAAGCAAGCTTTCATCCTAGTAAAGTATTATCCCACAGAGATCCCGCTTTAACAGCACAATGATGTTTTATTTGTGGAGACACTCAAGGTGTTTCTTTGTTGTCATGTTTACTTTGAAGAGTCATCTCCTTCACTTAAATTCACTGGCGTTTATTGGGGTCTGACGACGCAGTCCCTAACCCACTACAAATGGCTTTCAGTTGGAGGATCACAACACGACTGAAATATAACCATTCCTACTGGATTGCAGCTGTGGTAATTGAGTAATTGTGCGCGCCTGAAGTTATGAGTCTGAAAAATATCCTCGCAACAGGAGGCTGCCCTTTGGAATTGCTTTATTATCGAAGAAGCTTTTTTATTCCAGGAAAAATTTGCTTTGGTTATCGCTTCGTAAACTCTCTCTCTCTCTCTCTCTCTCTCTCTCTCTCTCTCTCTCTCTCTCTCTCTCTCTCTCTCTCTCCATTTTATTACTTGTCATCCCAAATGAGAGTAAAATGTTTGCGTTTTTTATCAGTTAGTTGTTATTCTTGGCTGACATGAATTTTTCGTATTGCCTTTGACGATATCATATCCTGGTGACTATATCAAGATAAATTACGTACTTCCCAAAGTATTAAAAATAATTTTTTCAAGTTCCGATAAAGGTCCTTCACTATGAGCAAATCTTAGCTTCGACGACAGCTTTCTTTGTTGTTCGAGCGCCAATTCTAATCTCTCCAACTGGATCTTCATAGAGCGCCCATTTAATGGCCCAAAACTGGAACTATTAACTCGGTGTCCTAAATTGCATAATGCTGGAACGCAGGACGCCTACTCTGAAATTGCCTAAGACGGGAATTATAGTAAATGTTGTTCTGTTTTCCTTATCTCCCCAGTGCGACCCTTTTTCCAGTAGGCAGGATTCAGTCAGCTGATTTAGAGTCCATCCAGCGGTTGTTATGCAAAAACAGAAACTTTGATTCCTTTTGTATATTTTCTACCCAGGGATTTTCATCCATGTTACATTATACTCATTTATTTTAAGATCTGCTTGCCTCTTTCTTTATTTTGAACAATAATAATAATAATAATAATAATAATAATAATAATAATAATAATAATAATAATAATTCTCTGTCATATTTAGAGATCTAGTGAAAGTAGTTTCTGTTCGTAATTACTAGCTATACTTGAAAACTCTTATGAAACATAAAATACAAACGAAATGCCCAGCTGTCATAGAACATTTTAATAAGTTTACTTAATGTTTGTCCAGATTTTATTTGTAATTATCATTTATGTTTTCTTAATTTCCTCAAGATTTCACATCTTCATAATTTCCATCGTGCCTAATTCATAAGTTTAGATAGTTTTTTGTCAGATAAAGAAACGAATACTTCCTTTTGGGATAAAATGCAGGAATTGCATTTTCTTTATGAAAGCAGAATACCTTTCACTGTATTGTATATTCAAGGAAATTTACATTTATTTTTTTATGAGATTAATCGTAAGAGGTCATTAGCGAAAGATGTATACGTACAGCTTATAATCCGATTCCTTCACCTTTTCACCAGTGTTTTTAATCAACATTATGACAGCATTAAGGTCTCATAACTACACATTATCATAAAATCTAATAGGAATATATAACTGTATTTCCTAACACAGCGGGAAGATGTACTGAGTTCAATGTTTGAAGTTTCTCTAAGCATAACCAGTTTATTTACTTCAACATTTACCGGTAGCGTATATATGAGCCTTTCATCTGAAGGTCTCACTGACATTATGCTGCTATAGCATGGATGTTTTTATCTGTACCTGGTGGATTTGATCAACTACGTTACTACAATCACGCATTCCAAGTTATGTTATGTAATGTCAGAACCTCTGTACCTGACAGCGCAGCGAAGAGCTTGAACAAGTTCCTGTGCTGTCATCTAAATGTTGTTTATTTTCTGTTGATGAGACGTTCCTACTTTCATTTTCATTAAGCATTCCATGAGTTACCTTCTTCGTTTAACTATTTTTATCTAAATCTACATGATGGAAGAGTGTATGTTCGCCGTGTTTTGGTTTCAAAACTAGTAATTTACTTGCTTCCGGTTTCAGATCTGTGAAGGAGAAATTTGTTAGTACTTTACCTGCGAAAGCATGAAATTCTTGTTCTCTAGTTTCCCCTGTTTCCATAAGCTGCAGTCTCTTGAGAAACTAATTTTACTCTATTATCAGACTTGGGCCAAATATCACTGACCCATTCATGTTTCGTTTGCCTCTCCATGGAGAAACAAACAAGTGAATAACAAATTACCACAGATTCAAGAACCTGGCGATCATTTTCCAGAGGGATAATAACTGCATAACAGTTCTCCTAAATATCCACACCTTCTGGGAGTTCTCATTGCCCATATAGTTACGGGATAGGAGGAAAACGGCTGTAAAACACACATCTCTACATTACAGTCCCTCCCTGTCCTCCTCCTACTCCTCCTCTTGTACTTGAAGTCTATACAAGTTTTTCCTTCTGTCTCACGAAGAGGAGTGGGTGCCTCCTTCTTCCGTGGAGTCATGTCACCCTTAGGTAGTTTCTCCACCTTGGGAGAAATGTGATCCATTGGTTTTCATTCTTTTCTCAAAGGACTCTTCGTTAACCAGAGTGCGTCTCATATTTTCCAATTACGTTTAAAATAAAGGTAAGGATGTTGTTTCCCCAGCTTTCGAGTCCTTCATGTTTGTTGGATTTATTCAGTGTCGAATTCCCTTTGAGCAATACTATTCATATTTACCTCGTGTCCGTGTTAAGGATCGAGTTCATCTTTTTGGGTTGCTTTTTGTCAAATCCATTTCCCTTTTATCTTAGATAATCTCATTGTTGTTTGATTGTTTACCTAACTTGTTATGATAGGGTAGATGGTCTGTCATGATACGGTTTTGTAGTAGTTTTGTAACTTGAGAGTCACTGGACATTTAGAACTTGTTTTGCCTTCCTTATTTATTATTCCAAGGCTTCCCCGTTCGTTGTTTCACCGCCTTCCCACTAAATATTACAGGCCCTTTTCATTCCTTCAATACTTTTAAGGTTATTCCCTTCTTCTCTGGATTTCGTTCCTCTCAATTGCTCTCCTGTTTAAATTTTTCCCCTTTGTTCCACTTGAATTTTTCTCTTTCATGAGATGAAAGCTCATGTCTCACTATGGAGACTTTATTATTCACTTTGAGAATTTTTCATTATTTATTTTTCACTAGTAAATCTAAGTATTTTCTTTTTTTTCATTTGCTTTGTTATGCTGTCTTAATCGGATGTCTAAGACTTTACATGAAAAGGTCCACCAGTTGCTTAGTCAAAAGCCCCAGACTTTCTCTGTGAGACGTCTTAAGGGAGATTTTCCGGTTCTTGTAATTTTGTCCGGCCTATTTATTGTTCCCAAACTGTTGCTTTAAGGATTTCCTTCCAGTTCGCCGAAAGAATTTTATTTTCATTTATTTCCTCAGAGAAATTTATATTTCATTTCTACCTTACTGATGTTCACCCTGTCTGTAATTTATAAGATTATTTTTTTATTTAAGAGAATGAAAATAGCTCGTTGCCTGATAGTAATTGTTACCATCAAAGAGAGGAAATATGGTTCATGACATAAATTTGTTTCCCTGACACTAATGAATACTAAGGATTAGTATTCTCATTCGAATTACCGTTATGCGATTAGTAACATTCCTGCCTTGGACGATCAGGAGTGACCCACTGAATGAACCTCCAATCTGACGCTCGAGGAAGTTAGCTGGTTCATCTACGGAGAACCTGAACGACACCATTGGCCATCTTCAGATGAAGACCGGTTAGCCTCTCTTGACGACACCTTTTACACTTTATTCGTTTATTATTTTGTTCAAAACCGTTTACTTCGATGGTTGCTTTGGTGTCTGTAATCAGGCTGCGAAGGAGAATCGAGCAGTTCTCGAAAGCTCTTGCTTTGCACATATTTTTAATATATATTCACAATTACACCATTGGAGAGTTCTTCACCATTCCTGTAATTAGTCGAATGCGTTTCAAAGGCATATTATTTCTGTTTTTCAACGTGTCTTTCGGTCCATTGATGGAAAGCAAAAGAATTCATTCCTCTTTTCTATGCCACTAATTTAGAGACCAAGAATTGGTGTTCTTTTTTAAATTACTCTTTTGTGATGATGTAACTCTCTTCTAATTCTTACTATTCGCTTTAGAGAATTTCCATCTAAAAAAATTAGTTCTTGATTGCTCGATATATTCGTTACAGGGATAAGAAGGCCGGTCACTTGCGGCACCCAGATTTCTTAGAGATAAAACATAAAATCGTTTTGACTGTGATTATTTATGCAGTCGTTGATAACCTCAAAAACACGATTGATTCGAAAGAGCAAGTCTGTGCAAGCATAAAGCCAAGTTTATCCTATAAAATAATAATAATAATAATAATAATAATAATAATAATCTGCTCTAAATGCATGCATAAATGCCGGTAAAGCATATACTGAATTATAATGTTATTTACTCTGTATCTGATGTTGATGGTTGCATCAAATCAAAATTAAGATAATGATGAATTTCCTCATCAACTTTGACAGAGAGAATAGCTACAATTTATGTAAATTTATGTTAAGAGAAGTCCACCCACAATTTTGATAGAACGTCTTTGATACTGCTTCATTTCTAGTTAAGCTTAGACTGAATCGCAGTTCATTATATCAGGTGAATCATCTGCTAGGTGTAGCGACTTAGTAAAGATAACTTGCAGTCGTCCTTTTATCATGTAGAGAATAATTGTTCTGCATGATTGACAAATGAAGAAACGATATTTAGCCTGCGAACAAGATTTTTAAAAGTACCATTTTGCTAAATACATGAAATTCGGAAAAACTTAAACTGTTGTATTCCACTGATAAAATGCCTGAAAATATATAGAGAAAATTGAAAGGTTGAAACTGTTACTCTGGCAATGATGTATTAAATGTTTTAACAGTTAACCCGATAATGTTTGATACTGAATTTTAAAACTGCTAATCTGTGAAATGGCTCGCTTAATTGCCTCCAGCGATCCTTGGTAAGAAACTAGACTACATCAGTGAGTGAATTTCAGAATTACAGAACATATGCAACCCTTTTTAATTCATTATTTTTTTTAGCATCCGTGTAACTTCCGGTGATGTATCCCTGGTTGCGCGCGCGTGTGTCATGGTAATAAGAAACAAGAAGAGCCTAGAGCTCACAGATGGACATTTAACCAATTTTCATATTTCACTCAAGAAAAGAAGTCGCTCGAGTTAAGAGCGCTATCAGATTCATGTAGGATCCGAAGTGTTTGCGTTGACTTACGGATCAGTGCGTAAATTTACTATATTTCACAACGGTTAAAGGTCAGTCAAATAGGGGAACATTTTGCAATGCGCGATTTCCATGAGGAAGATTTTTATTTGCAGAAAACCGAAACATATTAACGAGGCAAACTCGACTATTGACCCGTTGCCTTTTGAAGTTGAGAAGCTTTATACAGAATGAATTGCCAGTAATAGAATCACTGACGAATAAATGGTGTATTGTTCATATAAATAAATAAAAACGATTTTACGCTTTTACCGTCTATTTTGCAAAATAAATCCTTTATATGATGACAGTTATCATTATATATTTCATCTTGTCAGTGCCAATGCCTGACTGTAGTTTAATGATAAACAGCTGAAAGGCTTCGGCATTAAATGAATAGTCTCAGGGGTCGCGCAAGATCTCGCATGGAAATGATAGTGCAAAGGCAGAAAGAATCTTGGAAGTGAGTCTGGAATGTACGAGTGTTATGAGTCGACGTTGATGAGCTTTCCCCTGCGGAGCAGTCAGAAAAGTACACGTCCTGCCATCTATTGCCGGATTAGTGAACCTCGTCGCTCATCATCACGTCGATGCTGCTATTACCCTTCCCCCAACAACGAAGGACCACCCATCCCCCGCCCCCAGACCCTGCCATTCCCCTCCAGCAAGCTCACTTACTCCCCCTCTCATGAAAGGCTTTTACCTGATTCATTCACAAACCGACTAGATGTTACGCTAATGCAAACAGTGATTTTTTTTTTCATAATCTGTGGGTTAAGTACACTTGCGATGCTCATGGAAATGGGTTACGTTCGATTAGTGAATACGGTATTAGATAAACTACAGCATATATGTCCGTGACAAATAATGAGTCAGCGAATGTAAAAGTACCGCATAATTGTGATATGAAAAGACGGGAAACACTGAGACGAATAAAAAACCGTATGTTTGGGATTTGCCGTTGGTATTTCATGCACAGAAGAGAAATTCTGGAATTATGTACGAGGATATACACTTAATTTATGCTGGCTGGCGTTACAACTATGGCCATCTACGTCGGGAATGGGGAGTGGAGAGAGGGGGAGGGGGGGCGGGATCTGATGAAGCATTTGATGAATTACTCTCTTTTATTTTAGTGATTATGGTATGATGATATACATTTGGGCGTAATACTTATTACTCGCATCTAAAATTTCTCTTTCTTCCTCCTTTTCTTCATCATAACTGTGACCCACAACTGTCGATTAACAACCAGGTGACCGATTCACTGATTACGTCCACAGAGGCAAGCCGGATTTTGGAGAAAACACAACCGGACCTAAGGGAGACAGAAGGGAACGACGTTCGTTGAAAATGATTTCCGCGAGAGATACAATGAAGTCAAATTTAGACAAAGAGGTGAAATCTCCCGCGTTCGAGGTGGTGGGTGTAACATCAGGGAATGGCCCAGATACCGACGTTGAACAGGAAAATGGAATCGGCTGTTTTAAAAGGCAGATCGAGTTTCTGTTGAGATTTATTTCCCTTTTTCTTCAAAAAATAGTTTCCTCTACTTTAACGAACACTTTATATTTGATTATAGAACTGGATTGTTGCTTTTTAGTTTCCTGTAAAAGAAAACTATTGTGCCGGCTTTGTCTCTCTGTCCGCACTTTTTCTGTCCGCCCTCAGATCTTAAAAACTACTGACGTTAGAGGGCTGCAAATTGGTATGTTGATCATCCACCCTCCAATTATCAAATATACCAAATTGCAGCCCTCTAGCCTCAGTAGTTTTTATTTTATTTAAGGTTAAAGTTAGCCATAATCGTGCTTCTGGCAACGATATAGGATAGGCCACCACCGGGCCGTGGTTAAAGTTTTATGGGCCGCGGATCTTAAAGCATTACTCAAAGACCACCAAAAGACAGGTCTATTTTCGGTGGCCTTGATTGTACGCTGTAGCGGCCGTACAGAAAACTCGTTTGCGCTTTCGGCGCATTTTTTACTTGTATCTGGCTGGGTTTTTGACTGTACCTAGTTTTCTTTCGGAAGGAATTTAATAGTCTTCTCTCCTTTATAGATTTTCTAATATAATTACCATCTTAAATTCCCTCTGTTATAATCTGTTGTGTCTGTTCTCTATATCGAAAGACGCAGGTTTGTATGTCTGTATATATGTATGTATGTCTGTATGTATGTATGTATGTATGTATGTGTATACCAGTGTACGTCTAGTAATCAAACTCGACAACACTTGAATCTCACAGACTTCCTTCCTGTCACTGGTATGGATTCCTCAAGGTGGGACTGCTGGGGATCTTTTATCCGATCTGTATCAGATCTGAACATCCTCTTTTGGGAGCCCCGGAGAATCTTTTGTCACCACTCTGGGCATTTATAAGGCTTGTATGAAGGGTGGCATATACCCTGCAAACCCGGCTTATCTAACTTAAGGCTTTGGGGTTTAACCCCAGAGAAGTTAGCTTCTATTTTCTTAAATGACTTTTGTTTCAGTCGTCGCCGACTGCTGTAATCCTTTTTTTTTTCCTGATAGGCTGCATATGATGCTGTGGA
Source organism: Macrobrachium rosenbergii (assembly GCF_040412425.1). Lineage (NCBI taxonomy): Eukaryota > Metazoa > Arthropoda > Malacostraca > Decapoda > Palaemonidae > Macrobrachium > Macrobrachium rosenbergii. Next base: position 22,779,275 of record NC_089755.1, read on the forward strand.
TGAATGAAAGAGAAAAAAAAACTGGAGAGAGAGCCAGTGCATTTGTATATATTGAATAGAACAATGGTAATTTTCTTACTTAGAAATATTTATGGCAGTAGTGTTGTTTGGCACAAACAAATATTATGTGGAGAGAGAGAGAGAGAGAGAGAGAGAGAGAGAGAGAGAGAGAGAGAGAGAGAGAGAGAGAGAGAGAGAGAGATTTTGCATTAAATTAAATATTACAAGAGATCTCAATTGAAATATTTTGATCTAGAAATACCCATAGCAATACTATTTCTTAGCGTGAACAGTAAAAAAATTGCGAATAAAATAAGAGTAGTTGACGAAATATAAAACCAGCTCCAAAACCTCTCTCTCTCTCTCTCTCTCTCTCTCTCTCTCTCTCTCTCTCTCTCTCTAAAACAATAAACAATTTATGCACTTATTGATGTCTCTTTTCTATACAGAGTTGGGACATGAGAGTGAAAAAAGGTAGGTGATAAAGAATTGTTCTTGTTTTTTTTTTTTTTTTTTTTTTTTTTTTGTCATATTTAGTCACTGCGATGAATGGTCCGTCACCTTACAAGTACTGACAGCCATATCCTGGAACAATACGCACCTCCTCACTGGAACCTGTTGTGTTCCCATTTCTGCCAGTGGAACTCACCGCCTTACAAAATCGACCGCACCCAAAAAATAAGTAGAATGTCCTTAGGCATTACGTGACTCCCCTTAAAACGAAATCTGTCATTTTGCGTTTACATAAATCTCTCTCCTGTGTCGTGCCACAGTCCCATTTTTAAACTGGGTGCCAATAAGTACTTCCTCAGCAAGATGGATGCTGCTGCAAATGGATCATTGGAATATAAAGCCGGATTAATATGTGAGTGATATATGTGGGAGTCCCAGCCTTGCAGCCTAATTTATGAGGGGCTCCCTGTGTCATCCGGACTCCCAGGTCAGTGTATATATTTGTGTGTGCATTTAATGGTGCCTTTGTCTGGTGCGATAATGTCGTTATTTATAAATTTCACGGGGCGTGGAATGTCTTCATTATGATTCGCAGAGTGTGAATTGCCTTGCTCTGAATGTCCTTATTACAGTTCCCTAAGCTTACAGTATCAAATGGCCTTAATTTCTTTCCTCAAATATGAAATATCTTGCGGTTCCTAAATGTCTCATAATGCCTCCTCGAGTGAAAGGGAACTGTGTCATTATGGTTCCCAGAGCGAGAAATGTCATTATTAGGATGAAAAAGCTGGAGCGGAGTGATTACCAGCCAACCAACGAGCGATTCTGATGATCGTCTTAATGCCTGGTCCGTAAATTTAATCTTATTAGAACTATAGCCCGTTTTGTTCGAATTTTGACCAGATTTGATTATGGCTTGTAACCTTGTGTCTGTGTGTTTGTTTTACTTTTATTAAGTGAACATACTGACGTGGCAGATCTCATTGGTTTAAGGTTGTTTGAAAAAAGAATAAATCTCTGTCGAGGCAATTTTATTTATATTTTTATTTGCTCATTTTTAATATTTTTTCTTGCATTTATTTGTCTATAAAGGGAAACTACATGAACGTAAAATTCAAGAAAAAAATCCGGTTGAATATTTATAAACTGAGAACCAGGAATCAGAATCATCTGATTATCCCGTGAACAGAGACTTTCACGTGGCAAGTTCAGCCATTCTGCTGATCGTTTTCATCTTAGATTCCACTTTTTCCTGGACATACGCAGACATAGAGAGAATTATCCTACTATTGCCACAGTAAATTATGAAAGTTTCTTATTGCTTCTGTAACCAGATATCTAGACTAGCAGAGTTCACTTTCTCATAAAGAGAAAACCTCTCCAGAACCGTTGTAGTGTGTCACGTTTTCTGAAGAGCGTAGTGTTGGCTAACTCCCTCTTTATCTCATGTTACCATAAACAGCTCTTTAGCTCAAGAATTTGTAAAGGGGCATTATTTTTACTTTGCATAGCCAACGTTTTGTTTGATTTCATGCTGCATGAAAAATAAAAAAAAATGCCGCGGGTCTGTCTTGGGACATTGAGTATTTCAGGGATTTACTGAAATGGCTTTGGATCTGATGGAGTGATCAGCTTCAAAATGAGCATACTGAAGTGTTTTGAAATGTCTTAGTGCCTCAACAATGACGTGAACACTATTTTTCATTGAAAATTCCGTACTTGACTTTAACCATTGGGGAGAGCAAGAAAAAAGGTGACATATGATAGCCCAGGAAGACTGTGGCCTCAAGATCTATTGCGAACTGATGCAGGAAATGTAAGACTTATTCCTTATTTTATGGTTAGGAAGCCTTCGATGAGTTCAGATAAGAATTTCCAATGTTACAACGTCATGACTGTCCCTGGGTCTTGCTAGTACTCTGATATTCTGCAAAAACAGTGGAAAGTGAGGATGATTTTCAAAGGTAGTCACCACTTGGCAGTATCTAAGTGTAACCACTGAGGTTCCCAAAACAAGAGAACTTGTTCAACTTAAAATTAGATGGTCGAAGATACTAGTATGGGCATTAGTCTGAGCCGTTGGCGCGCTATTCGTTTCAACATAGCTTAAGCTTCGAGTGTGCCATTGCTCTCAACATAGTCTGAGCCGTCTGCGTGCTACCATTTTAAGTACTCTCTAGGTTTTGATGTATCCTATAGCTTATGAAGTCTGGTTTGAAAGTGAATTTTTAAAGACTATCATCTTAAGTCTCTTCAGTTAATATGATCTAGAATCTGTGGATTTCTCTCTTGTGGAGTGAACTTAAGAAGACTATCCTGTTAAAGCTTTCCTGTTTATTGTGAGCAGGGAACTGTGTTGCTTACGTCATGGATATTGGGAGAGCCCTGGAAGGTCTGGTATTTCAAAGAGAACTTTGGCTGTTTCTAACTAAATTGAAACGATAGTTGTGATTTCTCTTGCCTCCTTTTGACCTTTATTCTTTGTATGGACCATGATAGACCGTGCCCTTAAGGAATGGATCTAGTTGAGAGGAGGCCTCATATCAGTACCATTTAAATATCTTTTTTAATTTATATTTTGAGTAAAGAGGGATACTATGTCAAGCATCCTTTGCATGCGTGAAGGAAGCTATTGTGGTCCTCCATGTTCATTAAAATGCGCTACTTTGACTGTCCTTCGGTTCAACAGGTCCTGTGACCGTCACCCAAATGGTTGATCTGACTTGTTTTTTCACTCAAGAGCTTCACTGGACTCTATCACATACCTACGTCGTCATTTATTTACTCTTTTTTCATTTCGTTATTATTCATTCACTTAAAAGATCCGAACAATCCTTCCGCGGTCTTGTAAATGGTTCGACTGGCTAATTGGTCATCCAAGATACCATAGCAACTGCCAGTGGCTGAAATGGATTTCATCCATTTTACTTGAACTGACCATTTTCGTTCAAACAAATGTTCCGGAATCTCTTTTCTTAATCCCCCAACCGTCCAGGTGGTCTTCTCCAGACAGTTACTGTAGTTAAATAGCCTCTCTCTCTCTCTCTCTCTCTCTCTCTCTCTCTCTCTCTCTCTCTCTCTCTCTCTCTCTCTCTCTCTCTCTGCATCAGTCCATGTATCATCACCTTCCTTATCCATTTAGTCTTAAGAATCAGATACTTACCTCTCACAGTGCTCGAATTTGCCCATTTCCCAATAAGCAAATTCTCCGAATTTGTCTTTATCCTGTCGTTTTTATTTTTTTTTTTTTATTTGCCTACTGCTTTGCTTTCTTTGATGATATTCATTCCCTTTAAGGAAGCGGAAGACATGGTTACCTGAAGCAGTATCTAACCCAACGATAAATAGATTTGTCCATTTTGATAAAATGCATTTTCTGTTTAAAAAGGAAGCAGGAGATATTGGTTATCTAGAGCAATATTTAGCCCCACCCATACAATAAACATAAATTTTAGTTGAATTCTGCATTACCTGGCAACACATGCACCAGAACAGTCCTCCACGACTTTCTCCCGGCATGGCATCGCTTGTCGACTGTATACATTCGTATCACGAGTCCCACATTAGACAGAAGTGAAATTTCAAGAATTTATGAGTTCTTTCGAGGAATAAATCCAGCTTATTGCTGTATAAACAACTCCATAATCCTCATGACTTACAGAGTGGGAGGGGAAATGGAAATACCACGTAATCTGAATAAAGAATGTGAAGTTTTAGTTAGCTCTCTCAGTCTGATGAAAACTCCACGACTTGGGGACGCTAAACAAAACACCAGAATTTGAAAGATGAAGAAAACGGACGTCGGAACTATTCTTTCAAAATGGGAATGTTCTTTGACATCGGAAGGAAGATCAGTTCGTCAGGTTCATTCGTATTCCTACTAATAAAATGAATCGAGATGCCTTTGACATTTATAGGGTTTTATTTTATTTTTATTATTTATTTTTTGCAGGCCATCAACGAGCTACGGTATGAGGTATGTATACATAAGAGGAGAGAGAGAGAGAGAGAGAGAGAGAGAGAGAGAGAGAGAGAGAGAGAGAGAGAGAGAGAGGGGGGGGAGGGAGGGAGTATGGTTTAGGGATTTCTACAAAACTACTTCAAACGAACAGTAATAGGTAAAAGCATTATCGTACCAAATCCCACATCGGCATTGGTCGAGAAACGAGACAAGATTAAAACTCTATACAATATACGCTAATCTTCCGACCACAGCCCGACAGGTAAAAAGATCGTTCCAAGAAAGAGATTCGTTAAGTAGCACAATGTTAGAACGCTCTCGTACCATTCATCAAAGTTATGCAATTCTAAGTGATGGATTATTATGCAAAGAAATAATTGCTTTTCATTGCTCGAGATTCCAAAAAACAAAAGAAACAGGTCTTGGATTTGTATAACCAGCTCACCTGGTTCCAAGACTCGCACAGCTGTTTCTTGTGTCTTTTTTAGAATAATGGTGAAAATTCATTTATAAAGAAATTTACAGATTCATACGTAACTACACGCGATTCAGAAATCGATGCAGTACTTCACTGCGATGCGATTCATAGATTATTGTAATATAAGCACATGAGATTCGTTGATTAATGCTTATGATCTGAGATTTGTGGATTAGTATTTCGTGCATTGAAACAATAACTACATTTGACTCGCAGGAAATTACAACAAAACAGTGAAAACGAGAACTAGCTCACAGAATGTCAGTAACTCAGTGTTCAACAGCATCAGATTCGTATTTTAGTCCAGTAAACGAGTTTCGTGGAATCGTGTAACCCACTAGACATGAGTGATGTAGTAATAACTGCACAGGATTCTTGGATTACTAAAAAATATAGACATATGAAAAAGGGCCACAACAGTATCAGGTAAAATTTTGACTGAGAAAGGCGAGCCTTCGCCAAGAAATAGCCAGTTATCCATTTGAAAAGGTTCTGTTTGCTTGGCTGGACTTGTCCTTAACAATAACGTATTTTGCCGCATGAGTGACCGTAATTGCAAGCTGTTTTTTCTTCTACATGAAGATCTAATCCTGGAATTATGTTATTGTCAGTGATACTTAACTGACTTGATTCTGCTTTTCTTCTGAGACCCCGGAAGAGGATAGACATTTTGCTTTTTTTTTTCTTATTCCTAAAGAGCCGAGAAGTATACGGTGTTTACCTTTATCTTTTATTTTAGTGATTTCAGTCTTGTTCTAGGATAAAGAGACCTTGGAAAAAGAAGCATTATAAAGAAGAAGTAAAGTAAAATACAGATGAGGAGAAATGAAAGTGCATCCTAGTGAAACTCTCTTGCTACTCATTTTCAGTAAAGAATCTCTTACTCTCTTTTACGTGATCACTTTCAAGCTTTCATACAAAATTGTAAACATACAACTATGTCGTCCTTACTGTTATGGTTAAAAGATTCAAATTATATATATATATATATATATATATATATATATATATATATATATATATATATATATATATATATATATATATATATATATATATATATATATATATATATATAGGTGCAGCATAAGTAACGCCCTTTTAATTTTATATCTTATAATGTATATTTTCTTTATTATTTTCTTTAATTACTTTGCTAAATCTTCATTTTTTCAGATATTTTATACAATCATGAGATTAACAAAGGAGCAGAAAGTAAAAGCAATTCAATTGCACTATCAAAACAATAAAAATGGTGCTGAAACCATGCAAGATTGTTATCAGCTGAATTTAACATCCCAAGGGTGCAAAGCCGAAATATCACAAGCTTGATTAGAAAATTTGAATCCACAGGAAGTGTAAGTGATGCTCAAAGAGCGGGTAGGCCAGTTGTTGCAACAAGCTTAGAAAAGTCCAGTGAACTACAAGAATCGTTGCTGCGTTCTCCTCAAAAATCCAGTAGGCGTCTTTCTGCAGAGTTAGCAATTAGTATTTGTATTGAACATTATTAAACCGAATAAGCATTATATTAATTTTGTCAATACATTATATTAATCTATTAACCTGTGGCAATACATTCATGTTCAAAAAAATAAAGGATAATCAAAAAGGCTTTAATTTTGTTCCACTTAAACAAAGGGCGTTACTTATGCCGCACCCTTATATATATATGTGTGTGTGTGTGTGTGTGCGTGTGTATATAATTCATATATTTATTTATATATATGTATATGTAACTTGGGATCTTTCAAGCATTCCTATAAAGGATAACGAATTGCTGCGCAGGGGTATGGAAGCGTCCATCCTATGTGGGATGGGTATTCGTTTTATGGGGCAGCAGTTTATGGGCAAGTGGCTGCTGACGATTGAAACCAGTCATGGCGCAAACTGTAAGGGATTTTAATATATTTTGAGAAGAGTTGCTTTGATCAGTATTTAGTAGATGTGTTTTCCTTGTTTTCTTACACCAGTGTTACTTCAGATAAAATATTTAAAGAACCCTGTCTTTTGCAGGCGCATTTGCTCTGCTATCAGAAGTCACTCTAACCAAAGCGTACATTCCTAAACGTTTCAGGTGGAAGAGGTACGTTGCGTACACCTGTCTAGATCCTTTTAGATTGCTGAGAAACGATAAAGCTCAAGAGAACTGATGAGTAATGATTGACGGAATTCGCTAAAAAGGCAGTCAGAATACCCAGACGATATACCGTGATGAAAAGGATACAATGCGCATGAGGAAAATGTCTAGGAGCCTTTGAGTAACTGCTTGCATAAGCGTCAGTAACTGTACTTGGATATAGTTTTTGAGATCTTGGCGCACGTATGGAAGTATGCATGTACAGTTTATGCATTTTGTGTTTACCCATTGTTAAATGCAAACATTTCCTCAGTGGGTGTTGTGGAGGTGAGTACCATTTCTACAAACGGGATTGTTTGATCATTGTAAGGCTAAATTAAAAATTGGTTTCGTGTGTGTGCGTGTTTGTGCGTGCGTTTGTGCGTGGAAGCAATGCGTGTAAGGTTGACTGCCTCTCCAACATATGAGAGTCGACGCAAACATACCACTCCCTAACTGCCTCTCCCGGGGACTGCCCGAGGAACGTTTTTTTTTATGATTTTTTCGGTAGAATTTTCATGGTGGTCGCATCGGGACACTGGCGACGTCGACCAACTTGATGAATGAGATCTTATTGGATTAGAACTAATACACTGGAACACAATGGGCGCCTGTCGCTCGCTTTCAAAAATCGATCGAGATGGATCCTAAACTCATTTCGGATGGGAATCATCGGCTCTTTTGATTGGTTGCGAAAGGGGGGAGGGGCATGGTGGACGGGGTAGGGGGGAGGAACTGGTAAGCATGCTATTCCTCCTCTCTCCCCATACTCCTCCTCCTCCTCCTCCCTCCTCCTCCTCCTCCTCCTCCTCCTCCTCCCCAATTCCGTTCTTCCTCTTCCTCTCTTCAGAAACATCAATTGAATGTATTCCTCTAATCCGATTCTGTGTATTGAAAATAACCGTTTTTTTTTATTAGTATGAGAGGTGCGTGGTTAGCTTCGAAACCAGTTTTACTGGAATATTTTTAACTCAGAAGTGAGGCGATATTTAGCTTGTTTTATTTTTAGTAACGCTCCGTATTTAGGTACTGACAGAGACTGACAATGATATCTTGTTAAGAATTCACTGAAAAAAGGAATTAGTAAAACAAGAGAAGATAGGATAGATTGACAAAGAGGGCGTGGGGCGGGATGGGGAGGGGGAGGGGAAGGAGAAATGGAGAGGATAGACCACGATGATACGAGGGCGTTTTGAAGGGAATGGATAGGGGAGGTAGGGGCGGGGTGGTATAGGGGGGCAGTGTGGCCCAATTGAGGATTCGGGATTTGTTGGGAGGAGGAGGAAAAGTAGGGCGGTCGGCCTAACGAGCTATGAGGAAAAAGAAAAAGAAAGTACAGACACAGAATAGGAGAGGAGAAAGAGGAAGAAGAAGAAACGTCTTTGTGATGGATATTTCATGTCTGGCCGGGCGCAGTCTCGGCTATGCAAATAACGAAACGACTTAAGAAGGGAATGACACATCGCCCACACATTTATCATCGCAACCTCACGGAGAGCCGTTTCCCTCTTTCGTCTGTCCCTGCCGTCGGGGATGGCGTTTACGACGAAAAGCTCGCAATTACTCTCGCGTTATCGCTGGAACAAATTACACTTTGCAACACAGACACACACACACACACACAAAAGGAACGACGTTAGAGCTTAAAAGGATGTCTCATTTAAAGGATACTTTAGAATGCTTTAAATGCCCGGACAACACGTTCAATGGCAGGTGAATTTTGATTTGTTTACGAAATGTAGGGTGGTTACACTTGAGGTGGTTGCCTTGTTGAGGCTCTCCCAAATGAGACATATACAACAGACACACACACACACACACACACACACACACACACATATATATATATATATATATATATATATATATATATATATATATATATATATATATATATATATAAATATATATATACACGTAATTGTAATAGCCACAATGCCCTCTTAACTTGAAGAATTGAGAAGTTAAGAAGGTATTTCGGCTATTAGAAGTGCATATGTATATGGTAAAAAGTGACCAGTAGATATATATATATATATATATATATATATATATATATATATATATATATGTATATATATATATATATAAATATATATATATATATATATATATATATATATATATATATATTATATATAATATAATATATTATATAATGTAATATAATATAATGTGGGTGTGTGTGTGTGTGTGTGTGTATGTCAGCGTTTCCCTCTCTTCTTCATCCGTACTGTTTTAATCAATGATTTCCTTGGATCAACACGTTTTGAGCCACTGAGCCGCGAGCTTGATTTGCAGGTAATTTCAGTCTTCGCATTATCACCATTTTACCTCACCCTGCTTATAGCGAAGGTTCTCAGTCTGATCATGCATAAACGTTGCTGATGGGGATCTCGACAGTATTTTTCACTTGAGTAGATGTCATAATTATGGTGTTTGTCATCGTCTTTAAGACGTATTTCCTTTTCGTTTCTCTGTTTATCGTCCTTTCAACCTTCCTCTTGACGTTCGAGCATGTGAAAATCAACGATTTTGAACCTATCCCTGTTCTGGCTAGAAGTGGTAATCAGAGCTTGTCTCTCTCATTTGTGTAAGTCCTTTAAGTCCCATACTCCAGTGAGACTTTATCGTTTAGAGCTCTCTTTCAAATAGTTACCTAGACCTGTGTGTCTTGGCAGTCCTGAGATCTCTATCTAATATGTGCCCTGGCCTGTCAAAATTACTTGTAGGTCCTCCAGCTCAATGCAGTCTCCCAGGTAAGTCATCATGGCCTGTGGGACTCACTTATCCTGAGCTTTCTTACAAGTGAGTACTCCAGTTTGGTGAAACTTGTGCATCCAGAGCTCTGTTCTGAATAAGTCTTCCAGTTCTGTGGAACTTTGCCATTCAGAGATCTCTCCTTAGTAGATCATTCAGCTCTGTAGGACAAACTTGTCCAGGCTCTCTTCCAAAAAGATCATCCAGCTCCAGGGAACTTCGATATCCAGAGCTCTCTTCTGATTATGACATCTGCAGGGGACTTACTTGCCAGGAGCATTCTTTCAAGTACATCATTCAGCCCTTTTAGAATTACTCATCCAGACTTCTCTCACAAGAAGGTTATCAGGCTCTACAAAACTTACTTATCCTGAGCTCTCTTCTAAGTAAATCTTACAGCTCTGGACAAGTTAACCATCCAGCGCTCTCTCCAGAATACATCGCCTAGATCTGTGGGGCTCAAATATCTGTTGTAGGCTTCTTCCAAATATGTCATTTAGCTCTGAGGTACTTAATCATCCAGAGCCCTTTCCAGATTAGGTTACTATGATTTGTAGAAATTAAATTAAATGGTGTTCCTTCAAATGATTCCTTCAGCTATGTTGTAGTGAGTTATGGAGAGTTCTCTCCCAAACAGGTCATCACCTCTGTGGGACTTATTCATCTGAATTTTTTATATAATAATTACTAGACATGAGTTCTCTTCCTAGTAGATCATCTATCTGTGTGGTACATTCATCATGAATTTTGGAGCTAAATCATGCTGAACTCATTTTTAATTGAGTTCTGTAACTCTGTGGAACTTGGCTGTCAAGATCTCTGTCCTCATTGAGCCATCCAGCTCTGTAAAACTTATTTGTCTTGGAAAAATGCTTGGGTGTGTTATTTAGCATTGAGGTATTTGCTCTTCCATAATCCTCTCCCAAGTAGATCATTCGTCCCTGTGGGAGTAACTTGTCTTAAGAGCTCTCATGAATAGGACATCTAACCCTGAAGGACTTGCTTATCCAGAACACCCTTCCAAGTATGTCATGTCATCAAGGTCTATGGGTAATTACTTGTCCACAGCTCTCTTAGTAGTAGGTTACCCAGCTCTGTTTGACTTGATTTTCCGTAGCTAACTTTTGAATAGGCCATCTGGTTGTGATTGACTCAGTTATTCAGAACACTATCTCATGTAGGTCATCGTATTCTATTTGTCTTACTCACCGTGATCAGTGCAGAAGGGGTTAGATCCTGCATGGATGATCACCTGAGGATACCTCCACACTACAGTAAAACATGTCATTAACAAACTGCTGAACCTTACCGCATACAGGTTGAAAAGTCAACATCCATAAGTGAAGAAAGAATCTTTAACAAATGGTGAATAAGCGCACGAAGCACTGGTTAGGACTGCAGTAAGTCGTTTAATTGTATTCAACAGTTTTATGTGTAAGTGGTAATTTATCGACTTGTGTTTTTGACATTGTACTCCTGTGGAAACAATTTAGTCGTGTTTTCAAAGCTTGTAGTTACATCTGACTGGGTCTCCAGCAATTGCAGTTCATTGAGTAGAAATTTTCACAGAGAGAGAGAGAGAGAGAGAGAGAGAGAGAGAGAGAGAGAGAGAGAGAGAGAGAGAGAGACCTCAGACTTGTAGCAGCAATCCTTTTGTTTAGAAAAAGCGCATCAATAGAACGTGCTCGTTACCTATCGAACGTCATTAACCCTTTTGGCAATGAGTCTGGATGTTGATTTAGTGGCTCATTGGATTGGCTCTGTCATTAACCCATCCGGTAACCCATAGAGACAGGAAACCGAACTCGTCTACAGAATGACTTTTCGCACAATAATTTCTTCCACCTATTAATTCGAGTTGCCTCGTTGCCTGTTCATTGAGTCATGCCCCTCCTTTTCCTCATCCTGCTTTCTGAACACATTTCAACTTGAGACCCGAGTTCAATAAACCAAAGAGTGAAAATCGAGCAGAATGTGACAGACATAGTTGGTCTTTCTCTAAGGTAGATTTGTGTATTAAAAAATAATTCTGTTGGATGATGCAGATATTTCGTTGTCATTTTCTTTCCTCCCACCCTTAGTTTCCTTTCCTCATCTTTTTATCCCTATTACGATTGTTATTGTTAAACCAGGTTGTGGTAATATTGCTGAAAGTGTATTTCTCACTGGATATTATATCTTCATGCAAGTACATTAAAATGTATTGCATTATGAATTGTTATAAAATAGTATACTTCAGGTAGTGCATTACTCATTCACTTCATTACAAAGCAGACAATGATATTTTGGAAATTTCAATCAAATTACAGTTAAGAACGAGTCCATTTGTAAGAATAACAAGGTTTTTGGCGATGGCGCTGCAATTGTTAGTCACGATGACATATCCTTACAAAGACTGCTTGATAAACATTATCAGAAGCAAGCAATACCTTTGGCCTCACCACTAGCTCACGGAGAAGTCTTTCTACCTGGACGGTGGTCATTATTTGCAATCTTGATCCACTCACACGTCAAGCCTTAGTTTTGATGAAGAAATACGTACACGAAGTGGTTAGGCAGCAGAACTTGTTAGCTCCTAGTCGAAGAGAGTTTGGCTCCTCATTTTTCACAATAACAAAAAAATTCAGTGATAGAATGTTTGCGAGCTACGCTACTTGCTTTGCAGTGCGGAGTGATGACTCAGCCATGCAGATCTCAGGAGACTTGATACCTTTTATTTCCTCTACTTAAGCAAGAGCTTTAGTTTACAGTTGTATCACTGAATGACACTCGCTAAGAATCTAGGTAAAGCAGTTTCAGGTCCCATTTATACCCTTACAAGTAGGATAAGACTCCGTTAGACGGTCCACCTTTAAAAAATGGATGGAGAGAACCTACCAGGAAGGAGAAAAGTTGGAAGACCTCATTTGTAATCTATGTTTATGCAAATAAAATGTTTGGAAGGAGATTGCCCAAGACCAAAGTTCCTGGAGGCAAAAAGTCATAGACTACTCAGAGTTGGTGAAGCCAGGCAAAGCACGTGCGAGAAGATGTATGCATACCTTGCGCACACACCATGAATAGTCACACTCTACGGAACCATAGTACTGTCGACGGTCACAAATGCACATCAAAACTAGAGGACGAGGAATCGCCTGCTTCATTGCACATTGCCCTCAGATGTCGGATAAAAAGATGCCGAAACAGATGACGTGGCAAAATGAAGAGAAGCGATAAAAGTACGATGTGAGAAATAAACGGAGAGCAGAGCTTATTCGACCCAGCAGCAGCTTCGGTCATACGATACCCGGTAGAAAAGAAAGAAGGACGAGAAGCGAAGACCGGGAGCGCCGAAATAACCTCATTTCATACATGAGAGAGAAACCTAAGGGTTTTCATTCTTTACTCGCCTTTATTGTCTACATACGGAAATCGAAGGAGATAGATAGATGTGCCTCCGTTGCCATAGAAACGGCTCGCTACCACTGAACGGGAGATTTTTCTTTTATTACTTGGCTTTCTTGTTAGGTTTTACGAGTACTCTGCGATGCGGAGTTATTTTAATTCATCTCTCCATGTCGGTTGGAGGCGGGAAGTGTGTCTATAAAATTTCCGTTCCAGTGAAAGTAGGCTTCTCTTTCACCCACAGTACATATATATACACCTTTTTCATTTTCATTGTTCATAGGGTTACGTATTATGAGTGCCATCCGATGCACGTTTGTTATAAATTTTCTCTGTTTAAACTATTGATAAGGTGAAATTAAACTTTTCTTCGGTTACTGTTATTTCCTTTCTTTTGTTTACAAAGTTAGTTATTATATGGCTTTATTTATCACGATTACAAGGTAAAGTTACAGAGGAATTTTGATCACCGTACGACATTGTTATGTTGAAGATCATTTGAACGGATTCGTGTGATGGAGCAAGAGAATTTTTTTCGATCGGTTCAAAGTTGTAGGGAGTAACGAGTGATGTCACGTAACGACCCGACCCCTGGACCAAGAGACCCTCTTGCTGCATACTTGAACAAGCGACGTCAGTGAGAGGGCCCGGCGCCGGGCTGGACGAAGGCAAGGATAAAGTAGTCTTTGTTCTGCAAAACAAAAGTCGCTTCCATGGACTTCGTCTTTGAAGGTGACGACAGGCCCAGCCTCTTGGAAAAAGCCAGGTCAAATATCCAGAAATGCGGAAGCGAATTGTACCGAGGGCTGGTTATAACGGCTGATTCTTGAGTTCGTGACGTCCATACAGTATCTGTGGGGCTGTATGGCTTGACATGTAGAACAAGAGTAATGCCTGAAGTAATATCTGTAGAACAGTGCTCGAGGCAAGGCTGGTGCTGCTCAGAGGGGAAATACGAGTGGCACATGTACAGAACACGCAGCTCTGCAGAAGCAGAGTCAGGGCCCTCCAAAGATGCGCTGTTATTTATTCGGAGGGTATGAGATGATAATTGGTATACATAAGAAATATTGAGACAAATCATTATATTTTCAACATTTTAGTTTTTCTCATCGTCTTGGCATTTTTCTCGATTTTATTACAGCTCTGCTTCAGTTCAGAGTTCCTGTTCCTGTACATGTGCACTTCGATCTTTCCTAACTTCATTGTTTCCTAAGTTGGCCATTTTTAGTAACAGTCTTTTGTACGTCTTCCTTGTATATTATTTGTTGTCTTCATAATGCTGTAACCTGGGACGTTTTAAGAACTTAAGCGGGCACTGTGGTTATTGTGATTACATACGTTTCAAAAAGTTATAACAAAAGTGTAACTGAAAAGATGTCAATCATTTTTAATCAGCTGGATTAAATTCAGTGCACCTGTTTGCTAGACACTCTTGAAATGTGTGTGAGCAGTAAACTTATGTCCGTATCTATGTCAGTTGTGTGTGGAACGGAGTGTGAATGAAGCCATCGTTTATTACACTGCTCTTTTGTGCCTTCCTTAGAAAGAAGTGTAGTAAACTTGCAATACTCACTCTGGCTGAAGATCAGCTCTCAGGTTGTTTGCTATAAAATGCATAGTACAGGAAGAGCCCTTCGTTGGCTGAGTCGGTTGAGCTTCAGACTGTCACCCGATGGGCCGGAGTTCAATTCCCCCGGCCGGCTGATGAAGAGTCAGAGGAATTTATTTCTGGTGATAGAAATTCATTTCTCGCTATAATGTGGTTGGGATTCCACAATAAGCTGTAGGTGCCGTTACAAAGTAACCAATTGGTTCTTAGCCACGTAAAATAAGTCTAATCCTTCGGGCCAGCCCTAGGAGAGCTGTTAATCAGCTCAGTGGTCTGGTAAAACTAAGGTATACTTAAGTACAGGAAGATGTTCAGGAAGTCTTTTCTGGTGGCTTCATTGACTGGTTTAGAATTATCTGCCAAGATCACCCACGGCGATCATTCTGGTTTGTGCGAAGATAATTGCAGAAACAAGAACATTCTTACCCTCCCACAATGATACTTGTTTCACGAGTTGGAGGTTTTACAGTTTTTATGTTTAGGCTTGATTTAAATATAGTCGAAACATTAATTGTATGAATTTTTCTTTCCTTGGTAAAACAAAAGCAAAAGAAACAATGGCTGTGTTGTGCATTACCTAGAGGATAGTCAGATTCTGTCTCACATTACTTAGAAAATTTTTTACCCAAGAAAAAACATTAGATGGGATATGGTGTTAAAGGAGAGAAAAAATGAGATAATAGTTTTCCGATTTTCGTAAAAAGATTTGCTTCCCCAACACGTCTCCAAAGATAGGAAGTTACGGTAGAGTTTTATAGGATTTTCTATTTGTGCGCGCGCGCCTGTGTGTGTGTGTGAGGTGTAGGATTGGGGTTAAGACATTCGGAGTGAGGGAGTTAGGTTGTGGCTAGGGAAGGCAGCAGCAGTCTTTCCATTTTTAAAAAGATGCCATAGTTTCATGGGATGTGAAGAGGCATTCTTATCCAGAAATCAAATAAGAAATGGCACATTCCACCCATTGCTTCTTTTACATATTGGTTAACCTACTCTGTTTTTCGTCACTCCCCCTTCTCTATTTAACCCTGGGCCAAACTACGGCAGTTAGGTCGCCCATCCCGTCGGCGAAATCGGTGGACAATGGGTACCTGAGTAAGGAACTGAAATTCCTTGCGTAATCGCTTAGAAGCATTGCAGACGAGCGCCTGGGTGGTACTTAGAACGAATGATATTTTTCTGTGACATGTTAATTGTATAAAAATCATTAGGTTTTAAAATTATTTGTTCAGAAGCAAGGCTCGCAAAGCCGATACTCGCCAGCCAATGGACATCCTGAACGTACCATTCAGCGCCGAAATTCCATTGGCGTTACTGACAATGATTAACAATGCATGATTTCTGGGGGACTAGATTTCGCTAGAGATTATTATTTGAAATCAACTGGATTAATCTTAGTGGTATTATAAAGCTTCAGAAATAGACTTTGTAGAAACAAATTTAATCATGTAAAAAATTTTTCTCATTATTATTATTATTATTATTATTATTATTGTTATTGTTGTTGTTGTTGTTGTTGTTGTTGTTGTTGTTGTTGTTGTTGTTGTTGCTGCTGAGTCTGTGTACCTAGTGGAAAACAGTGCCATGAGTTTGAAGTATTGTTTCGCTGCCATTATTACTATTAATGATGTTACAACAAATATTGAGTTTTTGTGATAAATTACATCCATTTGCTGATTTATTTTGAGTACTATAACCTGGCGTCATTACAGCATTGGCCATCATCACTAACATTCATGTAAAGGGAAATCCTTCATCACCTAAGTTTTTTTTTTACAGAAATACTCTCTCTCTCTCTCTCTCTCTCTCTCTCTCTCTCTCTCTCTCTCTCTCTCTCTCTCTCTCTCTGGCTCTGTGTGCGAGAACAATCTTGACAAATGCCATCAGAGCCGGAGGCCGGAACGGGGCCACAGGCAGCCGTAATTTCATGGAAGAGTGATTAGTTTCAACTCTGCCTTCCACAAATCTCTCCTGTCAGCCTTTTCACGGACTGCTAACATTAACACACTCCCAAGAATCTATGGGACCTCCTTTCTTGGGATGACATTTAGCTAAGGCTCTGTGAAGAGGGAGGGAGGGAGGTGGGGAGAGGGAAAAGGGGAAGGAGGGGAGCTGGAGGACGGATGCCCCACCAAAGAAGGGCCTTGGAGAGGAAGGGAGGCGGGTGACGCCCCTTCCCTCCACCTAGCAAAAGGATAACACGCTTTGTTTGTTTTATGGCGATGAGAAACACTGAGGGGGTGAGGAGCTTTTTGTCTGGGGAGAATACGGGGCTGGCTAGTAACATGGGAGGGCTGAGGAAGAGGAAGGACAGTTATACTCATCTCACTCAAAAAAAGATAAGTATAACGGGTAAGAAAAAAAAGGAGAGAGAGAGAGAGAGAGGAGAGGTGGTAAATCCATGGTCGTGAACAGAAATTAAAAGCGACCATTTAGCATTCACTAAATACTTCATTTCTCCTCGTTTTTGCTTTGTTATATTAGATGCTTATTTATTTCAATTCAGTATTTTTAAAATCCGACCTTTACAGCTTCATTGAGAGGTTTAGGGTTCTGGGTCCCCCCCAACCCCAGGTGTAGGTTTGCTATCGCTTGAGGAATTCAGTTTCAGGAGACCATCTTGGCGCCATCATAATCGTTTGGTTTACCTGTCCTACACCTGGGATACCCTTTGAAAATTCCCCGGTCGGTTTACGCTCCTGGTTTTACAGGACTTAGCCTACAGGAGGCTGTATTGGATGTCCAGAATTCCCTGAGTGTGCGGACAAGAGTTTAACATCCGCCTCAGAAGGGAAGACAAGTAACAATACCTAACCAAATATCACAGGACAAACATTCATTGAAGAAAAAGTAGAGTAATTGGAAAGACCACGCAACGGAACGGAATGTTTTATTACAGAGAGGTTGCTCGTGTTATCTCTGACACGTCCAGCAACCACCTTCAAATATTTCCGATACTATTTGGTAACAAGTTGTGTCACAGTGAAACAGTGCAATAAAAGGCATTCAAAAAGGCAGTTCTAATAATGCGAGAGAGCGCATTTGACACACTTATCCGAGGATATGGAGAAGTTACTGAAGAATCCGAACCAGAATTTGGAAAGGTACCCTTCCCGCCCCCGCCCCCACCCCTGCCCCTTACACCTTTTACAGGTGTAGATTTATCGAAGGCCCTTCTTTCGCTCGGGCAGGTCCAGTGTGACTAGTTTTTACAACCATGTTGTTCTCAGAATAACGTCTCCAAATGTTTTCAGTCGCCAAAGTTTAACAAGCTTTGAAAATGGAGAGTTGAGGTTATTCTTCTTATTATTATTATAAAATAATAATAATAATAATAATAATAATAATAATAATGATGATGATGATGATGATGATGATGATGATTATTATTATTATTATTATTATTATTATTATTATTATTATTATTATTATTATTATTCGCCACGAGCAAAAATTCATATAATCCATGTTCTGAAAACCGCTGACTTCCAAAAGAAGCTATCACAGAACAGAGAAAAGGGAGAGGAAGACCACAAGTAAAATTATATGATTTAAACAATAAATGAATAAAAGCAAAACATTTATATAAAACCTGAAGTGAAAGTCAAAAAATTAAAACGCGAGTTTATGCCGATTACGTGTTAGGAGAGAATTGTTTGTTTAATAAATATTTGTAAGTAAAGTGGATGCAATGTCCGAAATGGTTAATGATAATTCTACATACTGAATTTGTCCTCGTTCGCACAGAACTGAGTATCTTCTGTGCTTTGTCTTTCATTCGTAAATGCTTAAAAAGTATTTTATATCCTAGAAAATCTTAGGTGCTCATGTGTTCATTGTTATATTATATTTATATATATATATATATATATATATATATATATATATATATATATATATATATATATATATATATATATATATATATATATATATATATATATATATTATATAATATATATATGTATATATACTTATAAGTATATGTATATGTATGTGTAATTAAAAGCGGATCTACATAAATACACATAAAGAATTAACAAACACAATTACCTGTATCGTAGATGCATGCGAGCAGGACTCAACTTCCAAAGCCCTATTTGTTGCGAGTGGCTCCCTTTGTGAGTGGCTGTAAGCGGAGATAGCGTCATCGTTATGTGAGGACTGCTTAATGAGTAATGATGAACAGTGGTTGTGGTAAGAGAGAGAGAGAGAGAGAGAGAGAGAGAGAGAGAGAGGAGGCGTAAGTGATCACTACCGAGCCATATTTACCGAACAATGGACAGTCCATTAATAGTTACCCCATTCTGCGACCCGCCCGGAGAGGAACTGGACGCCCTGCTGGGATTTATCACTTCTGGATGAAGAAGAAGAAGAAGGAGAAGAAGAACTTGTCCGATGGGTGGGTGTTTGGAAATGGCCGTCTGTTTGGCAGGACCGTAGATTTTGCTCTGCTTAGTAATTAGCATCGTCTAACGATAATAATGGTCTCCGTGGTAATCATTTGTTATGTTTGTTATTATTAAGGATGTCCTCATTGACATTCTCTTCTAACTTTTTACTGTTGAGATTATTTTCCAATTTGGCCTTTTTTATAAATCCGTGACGTCAATCAGATGAAGAACCTTAGAATTGGCAAAGAATAACTACGGGACAGCAACTGTTCGAAGAACAGACTACTGAGCGGTGGTCAATTTCGGCAACACTCCGAGAAACTATTTGTACTCGAAGACGTATCGGTTGCCCCAGGGCGGGAGACTGTCCCCCCTGCTGGGATTTCTCACTTCGGAACCGAAGTGGGTTCGACCAAAGCCCATTACTTCGAACAGCTCCGATGATGGTGGTGATGATGATGATGATAAAAATTATGATGATGATCATGATGGTGATGGAGTGGCTCCTGAGATCAAACGGTTTTGTTCCTGGAGAGCAATCGTAACGGACATTCCTCCCTACGTGTCGGGAGATAATCAGGTTCAAGATGTCGGTTCGTTTCTTAATTTGATGCATTCATTTGCTGTTCGAGTTGCGTTGCCTGTCCCAGCCGTGCTCGGGAGCCTATTATGAATAGATCAGTCTGGTGAATGCATGAATAGGTAGAGTGGGAGTTTTCTAAGCTGCTGCAAAATGTTCAAATATTATTATTATTATTATTATTATTATTATTATTATTATTATTATTATTATTATTCAAGCTCCGTCCACTACTCGTACGTGGACGACAAACTCTTGGATTTCCTGGTGTAAACACTTGGGCATGCTGATAATAACTTAATGTTTAAAAATCTAAAAGGAGATATTTAGATTTTTTATAATTCGGTTACAGCTGTATCGGAATTAATTTCAGAAAACCAAATTTTAAAAAGTCTGGGCACTCTCAGGATAATTCTTTTAAACCAGGTTCTCAACGAGGTGAATAAATATCGCTCTGCAAAGTATGAAGTCTTTATGAAGTTTAAATCTCTCTCTCTCTCTCTCTCTCTCTCTCTCTCTCTCTCTCTCTCTCTCTCTCTCTCTCCTTAGAGCGCCTCGGTCTCCTGAAATTTTGTCTTAATTTTATATTGGTTTTCAATAGATATTATATGGATATGATATATATATGTGTGTGTGTACGGAATAGTTATACATGTATGGATGATCATGATCACAAACTGAATTTGAAACTTCCTCTCTCTCTCTCTCTCTCTCTCTCTCTCTCTCTCTCTCTCTCTCTCTCTCTCTCTCTCTTATATATATATATATATATATATATATATATATATATATATATATATATATATATGCGTGTATGTGTGTATGTATACTTATTAACAAGTATTTATTGTTTTATAAACGCCCTACGTCACGGATATTTTTCGGCATGGTCCAGTTATCCCTTTCCCAGAGAATTCAGACAATTTTATTACGCTGCGTGACGCCTTAATTGATAATTAGTGTGTAGAGTTACGGCAGATATAATTTCCATCCCTCATTTCCGGTTCTGAATAAGGAAGTAAGACGAGAAACACGGACAGCAGGTAGAAGGAGAGGTTGGAAGCAATTTGAGTTTTGAATTACCGCTGAGGATATAGATTGTTGTCCTCAAACTCCTGTTGAAGAATGGCATAGTAGGTAAATATCAAAGGATTTCTCTCTCTCTCTCTCTCTCTCTCTCTCTCTCTCTCTCTCTCTCTCTCTCTCGCTGCCTTTTCAGCCAAGGTCTTGTTTTCCTCAATCCATTCGTTTCATTTACGACATTTTTATAGTATTTATTATTTGAGAATTTTGGAATGACAGGGCGATAAAATATTTGAGGGAGTTAAATGACAGGAAGAATTTAAAAATGAGGAGGAGGAGGAATAGAGGGGGTGAGGGAGAAGGAAGGGGCGGGAGGAACATAGGACCAGGAGGAATAGGCCGGGCGCCGCGTAGGTGTGCTGCGACAACCTCCCGGTGGGAGCATTACGACATATCGGACGATCCATTACTCTGGCGTCCGCACTACCAGCCACTAATGGTCTATCTGACTCCTTAATTTTGCCAGTTTACAGGTCCATGTCGTGTCCTCATTCCATTACTCATGAGGGTCCGAAAGAGAGCATCTCCCGAGATCGTAAACATAAATTATTTGATGACTCGCCTCAGCTATTTCCTTATTGGAATGCTATGATCAGAGGAGGTGTGCTACTCTGATGCCTCTTCTTCTTTTTTATTCCTTTTCTTCCAAGGAAATCTCACTTGTAAACAGAGGTGGGCTAGGGACGGAGAAACTCATTACGTTGTCTTATCAGCTTAGTTTATGATGATGAAGCTACCATTGTTAGAAAAGAGAGAGAGAGAGAGAGAGAGAGAGAGAGAGAGAGAGAGAGAGAGAGTTTAAAGATATCTGGAACGCTGTATTCAAGTGGCAGAGATTTCTTGGTAAGATTTGAGCATTCCAGTTTCATATGCACGCTTGCTAAGTGAAATACTTTGGAAAAAATACGATACCTCCAGCACTGAAATCCAAGTACTGTTTATTGCGAGAGTAAAATTTCATCAAAAATTCTTTAGCCAAAAGAGCAAAGAACAAAATCTAGTATCTAGCTTCAAAAGCTGTTAACTGCCAAGCTAATGTTTCGTGACATATTCTTAAAAAAAAAGGGGGGCTGCAAAAAGCAGACACCAATACTTAATTTCTCAAGTTGTTGACACAACTTTGTGAATATAGCACAACGATCCTTTGTGTAAACTGACTCATGATTACCAGTCCGTGGGAGTTTTCATTTAGAAAGGGGTTATCCTCCTTTTCCGCTACAGTTTGCTGAGAAATCTAGTGGAAATGAGAAAACAGAACCAAATCCCATACACTCACCCCCATATCCACAAGCTGGTAATTGCAGTCCCCCTTTGTTTATGTATAAATTTACGGCCATTGGTCAGAGCCCCATGGCAAATGAAAAATCCTTTTATCTCCGAGTATTATGAGACTCCCTCAAGCGTTTCTCCTTACCATTCGTCTTCGACATCATCCAGCAGACTTCGTCTGATTCAGAGATAATTGCTGATAATTCCCCCTCATATCTTCCTTTTATTTACAGTCATACGTCATGTGGGTGAGAAGCCTTTTACTGCAACAATCTGAGTAAACCACCGTCGCGATCGGGCCGCCATAGGCAAAGAAGATCCTTTTGTAAGATGTAATTGGAAAGCCACACGCGCATGAAGGTGATACATAAATACTCATACATCAACGCAAAAGTCTTATATTCATTTTTCATCGGCCTTTTTTTTTTTTTTTTTTTTTTTTTTTTTTTTTACTCCATGTTTCATCCAGTAGGTGTTCCTCAGCGACGTCGTCTTCTTCACCTTGTGCACAGTCAGTCAACAATTAAACGCCGACATCCTACTCGATGTAAGGACTCAGAGGCGTCGTCCCTCTCTCGGAACAGTTTGGGAGATTGGCAGATAAGACGTGTGATAGGCCGTTTTCTCTCCGAGTTTATTTAACGCCATCCATCAGTGGCGGTTGGCGTGTTATCATCTCTGACCCCCCCAGCGGAGTGTTTTGATAGCTCCATCCCGCCCCCCGTTGCTTGCCCCAGCGCTCCCCCGCTGCCTTCCTTTAGACCCAACTGCCTGGCATATCCATGCTGTGGATTCTATTCCAGTTTCTCATTTACTTTTAGTCACCGTATCCGTTTTTGAACATTTATTTATCCTCGCTTTACATTTTATAGATAAAGAATCGTGAGAGTGACTTCTGGCTCAAAACCTCCATGTTTCTCAATTACAGCGAATGTTTGTTTTTTGTGATTCATTCACTTGTATTTTTACGAAATAATGTGAACTCTATAACATACGCAAGCATGCAGTCATTTCTCAGGGGCCTTTTCGAATTCTTTAGGGTACAAATAATAACATTTCCTCATCAAGAGAACACTGATAAGTGATAATGATATCCACTTTAACCGTATTTGTGCCACGGATTTCAAACACCGATTGGAGGACTGTGTATCGGGTGGTCTTTATTCTACTGAACCAGTCGGTTAATCAGTCAATTAGTCCTGTATTCGAACTGGAATCTCACCAAATATATTTTCTTATTCTTAACTGAAATTCTTGTTCATGTCGGGGAAGCCTGCACGAATAATAATCAAAGATTAACTTCAGTCCCAACCCAAAACGTGTGCTAGGTGTATCCAAGCCTTTGGTAAAATTTGTTTTTTATAATGTTTAGAAACAGTTTGTAACAGTTTCCCAACAGCATGTAAACAGTGCTTTAGGGTGTACTAGGGCGTACTTTACTCTCCTTGATTTTGTTACTGATTTTTAACGGAAATCGAAAACAGGACCCTCCAGGCCATACTGCGATAAGCGCCCTATCAACCAGATTTGGTTGGAGGCACCTTGTCCCTCAGCCGGAGGCCCTGGTTTATATGCCGTTGTGAGGTGGAAATTTATTTCTGTATTTCGCACGATGGTGAGAGGTCGTTTCTTCTTTTTCTTCTATTATTATTATTATTATTATTATTATTATTATTATTATTATTATTTGGTAACGAGATGTTTGAACAAGCTAATGCCTACTTATAAAAGAGTGATTTTTTTCTGTCAGGTACCATGTATAAAAAATATTGGACTCTATCAGTTATTATTTTTCCATTTTCTTTTCATTTTGGACCATTAGTCAGCATTTTCATTATAAAAGCGTTTATTCACGCTCAGCAGAACTTGGTCACTGCAGTAAGACGATGGAGATATGGTTAAAAAAACACTGTACAAGACGAAGTGATATATCATTCATACATTCACAGATTGCCAGAGAAAGTCAAGAATATAGCAACGTCGACCTATTCATCTTCAAGCATTATCGTTAATCTGTTTCGTGTAAACCTTTTTCTTATCCTTGTGCCACCTACTGTTGTAAGGAAAGACTCGTATGCGTCTCGCAGTGTCACCCCGTTTGCCACATGAAAATCGCAAGTGGTATGTATCTGTTCACAGATCTCTTAAATAAGGACGATAGCATCACAGAACTTTTCGATATTCTGTGCACGTGTCTAAACCTGCTGCTTTAACATGGCTGTTCTGCGTAAGCATATTCCTCTCTCATTTGATTTGTTGTTGAAAAGTTATCAAGTGTCGCTGAGTCTTTCGAAAAAGGTCAGCTCGGACTTTCCATTTAAAAGAAAGTCGTTTTACTGATGCGTCAGTGTATCGTAATGCAGTGAAAGATAATGTGATTAACCTATGACTTCAAACTGCATTGAGCCTATTAAATATAAAATAAAACCTGTTTCTTTCTTCTCTAAGAGGTCGAGAGGGGGTCAGCTGTGAAATAACAATTATAACCTTTTCTTAGAGGCACTTAGTGCGTTCAGTATACGCACATGAAGTTCCAGGGCATCTCTCAACAGACGCGGTATTTTCAAGATGAATTGATTGTTTCACCATTCGTAGACTGACTGATTGTAAGTTACCTGGCGGGGCAGCTTAACAGCATCACCGACACCGAAAATATAGTTTGTCTTTTTATATTTTAGTAGGAATAAAAAATATATATATATGTATGCAAAGTAAAAAGTTAAGTATACCCTAGTTTAATCAGACCACTGAGCTGATTAACAGCTCTCCTAGGGCTAGCCCGAAGGATTAGACTTATTTTACGTGGTTAAGAACCAATTGGTTACCTATCAAAGGGACCTACAGCTTATTGTGGAATCCGAACCACATTATACCGAGAAATGAGTTTCTATCACCAGAAATAAATTCTTCTAATTCTTCATTGGACGGTCGGAGAATCGAACGCGGGCCTAGAAGCGTTCTAGCCGAGTACGATATCGACCCATCCAATGAGGAACTATCAAAGTAGCATTCTGTATAAAATAAAAAATGTAACATTGCTAAATCGTTCATCTGACCTGCTGCTAAATTGCTGAGATAATATATTAGAACTCTTCATTAAAAAAGGTGAGAAAATGAAACAGAAAACCCTGTAAGAGAACAGTTAGTAAATCATAAATACGTATAATTGGGATAAAATGGAGGAACATTAGGAACTGCACTTAAATAACACCTTGTTTCCTATGCGAACGGTTTCGGGAGATTTCATTTTTAATTTGGGGAAATTTTTGGAATTTACGATGACTTTTATTTTACGTTTCACTGAAGCAATTATATTTTGGAGATAAAACCGTAAGCGCTTCCATATCAACGCAATTAAAAGTTTTCTATTCGATGATTGGCCTTTTTTTCTCGCCTGTGTTTTAGTGCAAAAGAGCATCATTATATCTGAGGCGTCGGTGTCCTTTAAACGATAAAATCAGCTCTAGAAGGTCTCCGTTCATGTTTTAGTTTAACAGTTGTAGCGTTTTCATAGGGCACCTACGTATCTCCATCATTTGCCCTGAGGTGGAAACCCATGGCCAGGAATCTCATTGCATAATGAAATAAGGTCAGCGTTAAGATGTTGCAATTTCTTTTTGGTACTGTTCCTCTTCGCAGAAAAAAATTTTTGAAAAAATTGTCATTTAATATGGTAATGAATGCTCGCCTGCGCTATAGTGCAGAAGCGCTATTGTTCGACCCGTGGCTTCGGCGTCGGTTTCGGCGTGAGCGTGGGCGTGGGCGAGGGCGTTGGTATGAGCGTCGGCGTCTGTGTCCATACTAAAGTATAAGGACAACGTTGTTCCTTCCTGTGCTTCGATTATGATATTATCACAGTATGACCTTCTACTACGTCCCTGCATCACTGGTTTCCGGGGTACGAAGGCAGGGCCAAGGTTCCTACTGCATGTTGTAATGATGAGGTCATTGATATTGAAGTAATGAAATTTTAATGCCTTGCTGTTTCTTTTCAAGATGGAAGCATTAGTTAGGTATATAATCATTTATATATAAAGAAATCATTTTGTGTAGAAGATGAAACTGGTAATCTAAAACTCGTCCGCCCAACGATGAAGCTGATCAGTTCGGTCAAAATGGAAAAGTTTGAAATGATTTAATATCATGTGAAAGGATATTGGTAGCTTCTTATATAACTGCCCTATATATGTGACTGTTTTATAGGACAAGACTCAGTAATAAGCAAACGCTTAGGATAGACGACCATGAGATGACTTTGGCACTTCTGATTCCATTGTCGTGTTTTGGCGCTGAGTAATTCTGGTTTTTATAGGAACCGAAAAATATTGCATCTCCATAGCTTTTGCTGAATGCTTCTCTCCATAATTGATCAGCTTCATGTGCCGGTGCTGAAACAAGAAAAAACTGCTTATCGTCTCGGTAATCAGTTGACACCTGTGTTATCGACTTCTTTTTCGCTTTGTGATAAATGTTTTATATTGAAGATCAACAAAAACTTTCAACGAATTCCAATATTTTATACTTAAAAGTTTTATCCTACTTTCTTCAGTATCTTGGATTAAAGATTTGCAAGGCCGGCGACCGGTAAAAAAAATTTACAAATCAGTTATAAAAGCTATGTTGAATATAACTCCTCATGAACAAAATGATTTTGAATGCTAGTGTTTACCTATATTGTCACTTAGAAATTTTCAGAACTTTAATTCCTAATATATATTAGGTTTCATAATATTATTGATTTACTGTTATTTTCTCTGACTGATTATAATGTGTCTTCACTTTGCCACAGTTCGGTTAGCAATAAAATGTCTAGCTGGGACCTTATAAATAGTTCTCACAGTTAAAGAGTTTTGTAGTTCCCCTCCATGATTCAGTCTTCATCGTCTTTATATTTCATCCATATCCTGTTGCCTGCAAGCATGTTCATTACTCTGTAAACAGGTACTGCATGTTGCATTGTTCCTAATTAAGCTGACGATCTTGATCACATTCGGTACTCATTAATTTCCCAAAGTATTTGTCTCATCACACCCTTTGGAAATTTGCTCTGAACAAACACTTTGTTTGTTATTTTTTCTTCTTCTCACTGTTATCTTTTGCGAAGTCTTGTATTTTAACGATGTAACTTTCTTTAAAGGTATTTTCCTCTTCGTTCAAATGATTGGCCGTGGATTCTTTTCCTTTTTATATGATGTGATGTGGTGTTGTTTTTGTATTTTCGTCAAGGATAATCTTTGTCTTATTTCTCAAATGCAATTTTGTTATCAGCACTTTGTAGCAGATTAATATTTCTAATTTAATTTTTTTGAGAGTCACGGTACTACTGATGTTCTTCTCAGTACATAAAATGAAAGATAACTGAACATATCATCGTCTCTTCACATAGCATTGCTTTTTTAGAATATTGTATATGTGCATGACCGGTCTCTACCTATTTCGTACACTGTGTAAATGTCGGTATTTCTCACAATACTGTATACGTTTTTATATTCATGTTTATCTGCATAATTAAGTATCTCCGGTGTGGAACGCACACCCAAGTCATTTACTGGCGAATGTTATCGTCCCATAAGTCACACCAAATTCAGGGGTTATGCCTTTCATTGCCCTGAATTTTACCTTTCAAAAATCATACCTTTCATTCATGGCACTGAGAGGCAACATGTAAACTCCGCTCTTTACATTGCAACGGTATGACGTGATTTTTCGATCCTTAATCAGAGCTGATCATATCTTACGACCTTCCAGCACTTTCTTCATGAAATCTAAAATGACATGCTCTGTAAAACTAACATTGGATCAGGTGATCTTATCTTGCAGGACTTTCGAAAGTCCAGTATTTTTCTGGCACTGTATCACATTGTAGTTCATAAATTTCTTAATTTTTAAAATTCAAGTATAAAGTATTATCAAAACCAACTAGCATCATTGATAACGGTCGTTTTCATACTGCATATGTAATTCCTTGTAATGGGGTTGCTATGCTTAATTTTTTCTCATTTTTTTAAACACAGGGTTTAAAGTTTTATATTTTCTTCCTATTAATTTTAATTGTCTTCTTCTTCTTCTTCTTCTTCTTCTTCTTCTTCTTCTTCTTCTTCTTCTTCTTCTTCTTCTTCTTCTTCTTCTTCTTCTTGTGTCGTTGTATTGAAGGACAGTGAGCGAACCGGCAGCGGAATGGATTCGTGTCCGAAAGAGATTCCTTATGCGTCGCCGCCATTAACCAGAGGACGTAGATTCACCCAAACAGTCATAATAACAGCAAAGGGCGCTAATAAAATAATATCGCGGTAGTAAAGCAAGCGTCCGAGTGTTTCG
>NC_089755.1:22812676-22822676 GCF_040412425.1 Macrobrachium rosenbergii
GAAGTATTATTTTTATCATTTTATTCAACTGAATTAATAACAGTAGAGAGGGACTTCCTATCTGTCTGAAAAGGTTGTGTGAAAAACCACTCAAAACCAGTATGTTAGGGTTTTCGACGTGCTTCTGCGTAGGTGCGTGATATTTTCACTACATAGGGGGTTCATCCACTATTCAACAGTTCAAGTTTGATGTGGCAGTTGCCGTGTGTTACCCCTGGAGCCACCTTTTGCTTTGGGGGAAACGGCGCTATGTTCAAAACAATTTATTATGATTATCTGGTAGATGCCGGTAATGACCGGGCGCATATCTCCTCAGGCTGGTAGGAGGAACCACCGTACAAAACACCATGGCTTGGGCAAGGACTGAGGGAAACAGAAAGCGAAGTCAGATATATCTTCAAATTAGGGATATGAATGTACAGATTTAATGAAACAATTTCGACGGATAAAAATTAGCTCAATAGGGGAGATGATGTTTGTTGTCCAGTATGCAGTAGTACCCATATTTGCGCACACTTATGTATGTATGTATATATATATATATATATATATATATATATATATATATATATACTATATATATATACAATATATGTTTATGCACATTTATGTATATAGGTATATATATATATATATATATATATATATATATATATATATATATATATATATATATATATATATATATATATATATAATATGTATATATAATGTGTGTGTGTTTATGCGCATTTATGTATATATATGAGTACTATTGCAGACTAGATAACAAACATCTGATCATTTACATATATATATATATATATATATATATATATATTATATATATATATATATATATATATATATATATATATATATATATATATATATATATATATAGAGAGAGAGAGAGAGAGAGAGAGAGAGAGAGAGAGAGAGAGAGAGAGAGAGAGAGATCGTTTAATATCACATTCGCTGTACTTTGGGAATAACCTGTACACAAGGCGAATTATAACTGATAAGTAGTTCTGCGCCAGCCAGAATTCGAACCAAGTTCTAGTTTATAAACAGTGGTAGACTGGGACTTTGATCATCAGGCTTAATAAATGTGAATTTGAATAGTCATATATATCTTATACATACATACATACATACATACATACATACACACACACACACACACACACACACACATATATATATATATATATATATATATATATATATATATATATATGCGTGTGTATTTACTGTATAATTATACACACACACACACACACACACATATATATATATATATATATATATATATATATATATATATATATATATGCATATATATGTGTATATATAAATATATACTCTATGTATATCATACTTATATATATACATATATATAGATGAAATTTTTATCACGCCATTATTTATTTACAATCGTGAAGCTATAAATGTTATTTAATATCCAATTCACGCTACTTCGGGAATATTCCCGATGGGGAATTATCACCGAAGGAGAATTTTATAAGTGATAAATGGATCGTTACCACCAGGTCTCGATCCCTCGACACAGCACCTTCCAACAACTACAGTCAAAGGTCAAACCACTGAGCCACCAAGAGAAGTATAAGTTAATGCCGAATCTGCCATACTTATTTACCCATGGAGAGCGGGAATTTGCGCTTAGCTTCGTCATTAACCCACCTCCACCATGATAGCTCATTGATACATTTTTATAAAACCATGATTTATACACAGTCATGAAGCTACAAATGTTGTTTAATATCCAATTCACGCTACTTCGGAAATATCCCCAATGGGGAATTATCACCGAAGGGAATTTTATAAGTGATAAATGAATCGTTACCGCCAGTTCTCAATCCCTCGACACAGTACCTTCCAACAACTCCAGTCGACAGTCAAACCATTGAGCCGCCAAGAGAGGTATGAGTTAATGCCGAATCTGCCGTACTTGTTTACCCGTCAAGAGCGGGAAATTGTACTTAGCTTCGGCATTAACCCATCTCCACAATGATAGCTCATTTGTATGTCTGGAACGTGCAGCTCTTATTATGACATTTTTATCACACCGTGATTTATATACAATCATGAAGCTACAAATGTTGTTTAATATCCAATTCACAGTACTTTGGAATATCCCAATGTTGAATTATTACTGAAGGGGATTTTTTTAAGTTATAAATGGATCGGTACTGCCGGGTATCGATCTCTCAACACAGTACCTTCCAACAACTCCAGTCGATGGTCAAACCATTGAGCCACCACGAGAGGTATAAGTTAATGTCAAACCTGCCGTACTTATTTACCCACTGAGAGCGGGAAAATGTACTTAGCTTCGGCATTAACTCACCTCCACCATGATAGCTCACTGGTACGTTTGGAACACAGCTCTTATTGTGAAACTGTTATCACACCGTGATTTATATACAATCCTGAAGCTACAAATGTTGTTTAATATCCAATTCACGGTACTTCAGGAATATCCCCAATGGGTAATTATCAACTAAGGGGAATTTTATAAGTGATAAATCGATCGGTACTGCTGGGTCTCAATCCCTCGACACAGTGCCTTCCAACAGCTCCAGTCAACGGTCAAACCACTGAGCCACCAATAGAGGAATAAGTTAATGCCGAATCTGCCTTACTTATTTACCCGTTAAGAGCGGGAAATTGCACTTGGCTTCAGCATTAACCCACCATGATAGCGCATTGGTACGTTGGGAACACGCAGCTCTTATTATGAAATTTTTGTCACACCGAGATTTATATACAATGATGAAGCAGCAAATGTTGTTTAATATCCAATTAACGGTACTTCGGCAGTATCCCCGATGGGGAATTATCACCGAAGGAGAATTTTATAAGTGATAAATGGATCGGTATCTCAGGGTCTCCATCCCTCAACAGAGTACCTTCCAGCAGCTCCAGTCAACGTTCAAACCATTGTGCCACCAATAGAGGTATAAGTTAATGCCGAATCTGCATTACTTATTTACTCGTCGAGAGCCGGAAACTACACTTGGCTTCAGCATTAACCCACCTCTACCATGATAGCTCATTCATACGTTTGTAACACGCAGCTCTTATTATGAAATTTTTGTCACACTGTGATTTATATACAATCATGAAGCTAAAATTTTGTTTAATATCCAATTCACGGTACTTTGGGAATATCCCTGTTGGAGAATTATCACCAAAGAGGAATTTTATAAGTGATATATGGATCGGTACCCCAGGTCTCGATTCCTCAACACAGTACCTTCCAACAACTTTAGTCGATGGTGAAACCATTGAGCCACCAATAGAGGTATAAGTTAGTGACGAATCTGCCTTACTTATTTACCCGTCAAGAGTGGGAAATTGTCCTTGGATTCGGCATTAACCCACCTCCGCCATGATAGCTCACTGGTACATTTGGAACATGCAGCTCTTATTATGAAATTTTTATCACACCGTGATTTATATACAATCAAGATGCTACAAAAGCTGTTTAATATCCAATTCACGGTACTTTGGGAATATCCCCTGTGGGGAACTATCACCGAAGGGGAATTTTATAAGTGATAAATGGATCGGTACCGCTGCGTCTCGATCCTTTGACACAATACCTTCCAACAACTCCAGTCGAAGTAGCGTGAATTGGATATTAACAACACTTGTAGCTTCATGATTGTATATAAATCATGGTGTGATACAAATTTCATAATAAGGAGCTGCGTGTTCCAAACGTACCAATAAGCCATCATGGTGGTGGTTGGTCAATGCCAAAGCTAAGAATAATTTCCCGCTCTCAACAGGTAAATAAGTATGGCAGATTCAGCTTTAACTTATACCTCTCTTGGTGCCTCAATGGTTTGACCGTCGACTGGAGTTGTTGGAAGGTACTGTGTTGAGGGATTGAGACCCGGCGGTACCGACCCATTTATCACTTATAAAATTCCCCTTCGGTGATATTCCCGAAAGTAGCGTGAATTGGATACTAAACAACATATGTAGCTTCATTATTGTATATAAATCACGGTGTGATAAAAGTTTCATAAGAGCTGCGTGTTCCAAACGTACCAATGACCTATCATGGTGGAGGTGGGTTAATGCCGAAGCTAAATACAATTTCCCGCTCTCGACGGGTAAATAAGTACGGCAGATTCGGCATTAACTCATACCTCTCTTAGTGGCTCATTGGTTTGACTGTCGACTGGAGTTGTTGGAAGATACTGTGTCGAGAGATCGAGACCCAGCGGTACCGATCCATTTATCACTTATAAAATTCCCCTTCAGTGATAATTCCCCATCGGGGATATTCCCGAAGTAGCGTGAATTGGATATTAAACAACACTTGTAGCTTCATGATTATAGGCATAATATATATACAGTATATCACTAAGTCCACGTCGGAAGGTGAAAATGTAGAATAAACTACGAAAGTACTTGCTCAAAATCCCGGTTTTTACTTACCTTCCGACGTGAACTTAGTGATATTCTCAAGCACGCGTTCCTTCGTGCTGTATTGAATATATATATATATATATATATATATATATATATATATATATATATATATATATATATATATATATATATATATATATATATATATATATATATATATTTATATATATATATTTATATATAATATATATGAATGTTTATCACATTCACTGTGACATTTTTTATTCATAAACATTGAGCTACTAATGTTGTTTGGTATCCATTCGAACGCCCGACAGTGCAAACCGACGACTTGAAGTATGGTAATATTTCCAAGGAAGAGAAAGTTGGATGTTAAACGATAGGTGTAGCTTAAGGTTTATGAATATTTACATATATATTACACACACATATATGTATATATATACTGTATATATATATTGCAAATATATATACATATTATATGAATATATATACACTTACACATGAAACACACATGTTCCGTCCATCGAAGAGTAATCATTTATTTACACTATGTCTGTTTATAAATTTACTTATATACAAAGTACATTCTTAAACCTGTACAGTATATGCCTCTGTATCGTAAATATGTGTATCGTAAGTATATTAGCACACCTTATTACTGATAAACAAATGCAAAAGATTAGTATACAGTTGACATTTTACTGGAATAAAGTAACTAGTTTTTGCTGATTTTGTTATTATTTTCATCTGGAACGCTCGTCACTTTTGCGAGTCTTGCGTGCACCTTTTGCGTGTACATCTCCATGTGTGTGTCCCTGTGGCCAATTCTCCGAAATTGCTAAGCTTTTATAAAGCCCAGGTCTTACATAATGCCCAAAGAAGAAAGAAGAAAAAATCGACGATGGGATAAATATTTTTTCCGAGATTGAGTTTTCCGCGGTTAACGGAATATCCGAATATTTTCTTTTTTTTAATAAATGCTCTCTTTCTTGCGTGCTTAATAATGTATTTGCTTATATGATGTTAATATATCATCTCTCTCTCTCTCTCTCTCTCTCTTCAACAACAACCTTCGGAGGCAAAAGCAAAATTCTTTCCTCTGTATTGAAACTTTTCTTTTGTATTACACCTTTAGAAACTGTAAAAATCTCTCTCTCTCTCTCTCTCTCTCTCTCTCTCTCTCTCTCTCTCTCTCTCTCGATCAGTCTGTAGAAAAAACAGTATTTGTCTTGCACTTACTGAATAATTTCCTTTCCATTTACAATTACAAAGTTGATGCGATACCAGGCAGAGTAATACCTTGCAACAAAAACCCCCTGCCGATGGATCTGCCCTTTTCCTTCCACCAGGCTTCAGTTCACTTTCTTTTTTTCTCTCCCCATCTTGTTTCTCATATCCCGTTTTCTTATGGCTTAGTATTTGATTGCAACCTTCTCCTGCCCGGAATGGATCAGATTGGCTAACAATTACTCTTTAGATTAAACAATCAACCGGATATTTTTCATTGATTTTTTTGTAAAAAAATTATAATTTATAGTGATATCTTGAATATAGTTGTAGTAATCGAATTAGTAATAGTTATAGCTGATCTCTAGTTTTATCTATGATTCAGCTGCATGTTGCAGGGGTCCTTTACTCTCCCATGTCCTGTGATCATGATGGAAATCTGTCCTAAAGTTGCTAATTTCTATAATCTGATTAAGCTGTAAATGACAGAAAAAGAATAAGTCCTGTAAGTTGTTCCGCGTTTCGGAAAGAAAGATGAAAAGCAAAATTTTTATTTCGAGGTAAGATTGTAGAATATCGTTCCCTCTTTCCTATCTAAAAATAATTCCCTTTCCCTCTTCTTCTTTTTCTTTTTCTTCTTCATTGTTCGTGCAAGATCCTATTGGTGATCCCCGTACATCTGCTCGTAACTAATCTCTTGCGATAATTCCGCCCATTTCTGAAGAGTTACAAAGTTAACCTCTGGATGATTAGGTCATTTCATAACAAAAAATCCCAATAAACTTATCACAATGACGTTGAAACTCTGCCTATGACAAGATGATTTATAATCACCGCCGATGATAAGGATCTGACAATCTTCTAATGTAGTTTTGATTCATAAACCTCTTATAAACTCACTCCATCAAAAGATTGAATAAGCTCCTGCGATCAGTATTCAAGGCGGGTCGTCATGATTGGAACTCCCTCTAATAAGAGCTCCCATGCCCAGGAGATATTCAGACACACAAACGCGCTCACACACACACACACACACACACACACACACACACATCGAAAGACCCAGGAGAATCATCACCAGATCAGCCAAGTGTCCAAACAAATTAGGTGCCCGTGTTGTGCCTTGCGGAACCCCGCTGAGGGCCCACTGAGAGCCCTTATTTGCCGCCTTCCCAGGACCCTCAAAAGAGGAGTCGACCTATCATTTCGGGTTAGAACAGCGGCTGATGCCGCTTCCAGTTGTATCCACTAATTTTCAGACTTGCATCTTAAATGCTCTCGGTCTATTTCAAGACATGAGAAAATAAGACGAAGCAGTCCGAGAAATGTTGGGAAGTCTCGATGTTAGACGTGAGCATCAACATTTAGCAGAGTCAACATTATTATCTCATTCCATCGGGGAAAAAAAATATTACATATCACGAAGAAAAATCGTTGTTGTGCGGCTTTGGACCCACCGCTGAGCGATCTTTTGTCCTGCCAGGTCTCACCTGTGTTAGTCGCTCTAACAGACAATAGGGGGCGCTGCGGGTGACGTAATGAATCCACCACCTCATTGGTCACACCTTCCACAACGACCATACCGCGACTCCCCCAAAGCTTTATGCCTCTATCACATCCCCGTGGGATTTCGAGTATGACTGTGATCACGAAGGCGATAATGAACCTGAACGTTGTATTTCCATTTGTTTTATGAAGTTAAGTCCCTTGGCATCGCATACTAACGCCCCATTTCTAAGGCATTTGTTGTCTCGTATTTCACGGTGGTGTTGGTAACGCTGTCTAGAGTTGCGAGCGAATGGTGAATGTCCAGGATGATACGGTCATAGTGATGCTTCTCTTGAAGAAAATAGTGATGTTCCATGGGATATTGTTTAGAGGGAGGAAATGCCTAAAGCCTCTGCTCGGGTACCACTACTGAAGAGAATGAAGAGTAAATAATTGCAGTAAAACGGTCAAAGACGGACAGTATTCTCAAGGAGTATCCGATTACTGAAGTGAGCTTATTCAACGAAGGGTCTGTGCAAAATGATCTTATACATTTTTTTTTATCAGAACTTCATCATTTTTCCTCGTTCGCTCTGCTTTTAACACTTCCATTTTTTTCATTTCTCCTAGGATATTAGACGTACTTTAGGTGAGACCCTCCACCCGCGCCAAAATTATTCGATTTCCTTTAAGGTGAAATGTGTCAACGGGAATTTTCACCTGGAATTAGCGGCCGTACCAATCCGTACCTGAGCAAGTTAATAAGAAACAAAAGGCGGAATGTAATCCAGGACTGGAGAAGCCCGGCAAATGCCCTGAGAAGACTTAGTGTCGCAAGGAGAAACCGGGTGACCATTGATACTACACAGCTACCGCGACCGATGTAAGTCACCCCACTTAACCTCTCTCTCTCTCTCTCTCTCTCTCTCTCTCTCTCTCTCTCTCTCTCTCTCTCTCTCTCTCCATGGACAGTACATCAAGTTTTCCTGTCTCTCGCTTTGCCTCTCAACACTGCTCGCAGCCTTTACGGGGTACATTTACTATTGTTTGTTTATTGTTTAATTTTTCTCTCTTTCGTTTTATTTCCTGCGGCAGATGTATGCTTGTAAGCCTCCTTCAAGACTGGTCATCGTTCATTTTTGTCACAAAAAGAAAGACAACTGGAGGGAAAAAGAATAATGACAATTAAGAAATGAAAGTGCATGACCTTTCCGGGCTAATACTTTCGTTCTTTCTATCTCATTGTGTGTCCTACGCATCTCCTTTGTTCATTAGTATGTTTCAGTGCCATTTTACTTTTTGATTCGTATGTAATTTAACCATGTACCTTCGAGATGAAAGCTCACTTTCATGGGGACATGACCATTCCGAGCTGTAGAAATTTTACCATTAAAACCAGCCTTTCAATTATTTTCATATGCAAAGCATTGTAACAAGAGGACAATTTGTCTTCCTAAATAGCCTTCCTTCCTTTTCAGCTCCCATTAAGAGAAAAAGCTAGACGTGATTGACAGGAGATCAGAATGACGAAGGCTTCAGTACTTTCTTGGGGAACGTTTTAGAAATGTTTTATAAAGTCTTATTTATTTTTTATGCTTTATCTTTTATTGAGTATCATTTCTGTTGGGCTATTTATTTTTAGCTTAATTGTCTTCATCAATTTTTTTTATATTCTCTTCTCGTTGCTCCGTTTTTCGTATTTGTCATTTATGGCTTTCTGCTCCGATGGAAGCTATCTCGCCTGGTTAATAATATTTTTACGTGTTCCAAATGAAAATGTGATGGTTTGTTCTACATTAATGTACATGTTTTTATAATAATAATAATAATAATAATAATAATAATAATAATAATAATAATAATAATAATAATAATAATTATTATTATTATTATTATTATTATTATTATTATTATTATTATTATTATTATTATTAGTGCCTATAATGTTAAAACAATTATACGGTTGGAGTTATTGTATTAATGTTGACTCTCTCTCTCTCTCTCTCTCTCTCTCTCTCTCTCTCTCTCTCTCTCTCTCTCTCTCTCTCTGCAACGAGAAACGTGAATGTTGGCAACTGAAATGTCACCTCGCTTATTTGAAAAAGCAGAAATATAAATTACACTTTAAAAATCTATTGCTCTCAATGGTCATTATATTCTTGTTTTTTCCATAAAATTCTTTACCGTAAATATTAAATTCTTCATGATGCTCTTTTCCTTTTGGTTATTTACATTTTGACAAAATGGATAACATGTTCTTGGTTAGATTAAAAAAAAAATACTGATTAAATTCTTAGGATTCATAATTTCAGTTACGGAGTTCCGTGAGGGAGCATGGACCACTTATGCAACCGCTAATAATAATAATAATAATAATAATAATAATAATAATAATAATAATAATAATAACTTCATTTAGATCGTGCAAATGTTTGCTTGTTATGTTTGTTAAATACCATTCTTACAGTCGATAGCTACGAAATGTCCAACGGAACGTTCTGAATTATGGCACCTTCAAATTTCATCAAGTTTTTCATAAATTTTCTTATTAGTAATTTAATTTTCTCTCTCTCTCACACAATTCAGATTTTTTCTCCCGTGATCTTTCATTAGAAATGGCAAAGGGAAGGTAAGGACTGCTCTCCTTGCTTTCACATTTCAGTAGATAATATGATTTTTATCATAATATCTACGTATGTTTCTCTTACAATACCTACTGTGTCTCGCAGTCAAAGTAGCCGACATTTTAGTCAGAAAGTCAGAATATCAGAAGTTATCGATTACTGTATGTCATGTTTATTTATAAGTTAAATTAGTTCCATATAATTCTGAAATATTTTAAATCATCAAAAATAAAACAAATAGAATAATT
>NC_089755.1:22825176-22832676 GCF_040412425.1 Macrobrachium rosenbergii
TATATATATATATATATATATATATATATATATATATATATATATATATATATGTATATACATATACAGTAATATATATATATTATATATATATATGTATGTATATATATATGTGTGTATGTATGTGTATACAGTAATGTTTTATTTATAACGAATTTTCAGGGGTTTATCGTCTGCAATTCGTTATAGGCATCATTCGTTAAAAAGGAGATACTTGAAATGATTGGATGACCTCCCTTGTTTTGATACAGAATGAAATCCAGACGATGAAGTATATCAAGATTTCTATTACATTTCGGTAAAAGTCATTGTTAGTTTAAGAATTGGATATGTACTTTAATGTTATAACAAAATTAAAGTTATGTTTTAAATTTTTTCCTCGTTTAAAACCTCTAAATGAGATTGATACACAATGTACACAGTGTCCGGGGTAAGTGTAATACGTGTAAATGTGAATTTATTACGTTTCTAGTGGTTGTGTATTGAACGTAATCATTTTCTATTTGTGTGAAGAAACAATCTGTTGACTCGGATTTCACTTGGAATAATAAGAAAGTAACACAGCAGATTAATTTGAAATATATTAATTACGCATTACATAACAATTTTTCATAGACGACAAAGACAAAATTAAGAACAAAGTAATAACAGTTCACGGGGATGACAGGTGTTCGTTGTTTGTTTAACAATAAAATTATCACTTCATTACAACAGGTACTTTTTACCAATAAAACTGTCACATGGACGTAAAACTGGTTCGTTATATACCTGATTTCGTAATTGGGAATTCGTTACATACCTACAATTTTAAGTTCATGCATTTGAATTGGGACCGGGGATTTCACTTTCATTACAAGCCTGTACGTTATAAACGAACTTTACTGTATATGTGTTTGTTAAATATATTATATATATATATATATATATATATATATATATATATATATATATATATATATATATATATATATATATATATATATATATATAT
The DNA here is from genome assembly GCF_040412425.1 of Macrobrachium rosenbergii. Classification (NCBI taxonomy): domain Eukaryota; kingdom Metazoa; phylum Arthropoda; class Malacostraca; order Decapoda; family Palaemonidae; genus Macrobrachium; species Macrobrachium rosenbergii. The sequence continues at coordinate 22,826,168 of NC_089755.1, forward strand.
TCAGTTGTAAGCAGCCCTACACATAAAGTAAAAAAACACACTTTACAAATTGTGGGGAAGGAAGATTGTTAATCTCAGGTGAAAGGTCCGTGATTGTGAGGACTGGCGACTAAGAAATGACATCAGTAAGACAAAAGGCATCGCTAGGGTTTCTCGAGCATTCCATGGGTCTCTCTCTCTCTCTCTCTCTCTCTCTCTCTCTCTCTCTCTCTCTCTCTCGTGGCCGTAATAAAAACGAGTTGTTGAAGTTATTTTTAATATTTGGAAAGTTAATCACCAATTAAACATCTTGGGATCACTGAAAGCGTATATTCCATAATTCTGTTATTCCATAAATAAATTGTTAGTTTACCATACATACGCATAAATTTCAGTGCACAGAAACCTTAATGAAACTATTGAAACTCTCTCCAGACAAGGTGAGGGCTCTATCAAAAAGAGTAAAAAACTGACTACACCATTTACAAAGCAGCTGTTGAATCAGAGATGAGACCTCTTGACAGAAAACTGCCACATCATCGACTGCTCCATACACCTACGCAGTCTGCTCATGACCTTTCATCTATATCTTGCGCAATATTTCATGAATCCTTGGATTAAGTAATGCCCTTGTATTCCATCGCTTCTGCTACTATACTTTCTAGGCTTCTTTTTCCCCTCTCCAGCCAGGATTGTCAAATTATGCACGACATTCACCAAATGCTTTTCATTCTTTTTCTCTGTGGGACCAAACCAACTTTTCTACTCATGCTAACATTTTTACTACGTCTTCACCTCATCTGTACAATATGTTCATTATGTCACATGCACACAGACTTCAGTTCCTTAAAGAGGAAGTGATCTGCATAGTATCTCCAGACATTCATGCTTTTGCTGAATCTGGCACTTTTTTTTTTTACTTCGCTCATGAGCACACACAGACACACACACGCATATATATATATATATATATATATATATATATATATATATATATATATATATATATATATATATATATATATATATATATATATATATATATATATATATATATATATATATATTAAAGCAACAAAAGTAATATTCTTTTTATTTATTTCTTTTATGAACTAGTTATATATATGTTTAGGAACATAATGAGAATTATTTATGAGTGAATCAGATCAGTACCTTTAGCACTACACTTTTTAACAACAGTCGTCCAAAACCCATTTTATTGCCTTTCTCAATATTAATGGTGTAATCTCGTTCTTGTTCCGTAAAACGTTTGTGTTTATTTATGAAAGCAGGACGACATTGTTCGCTGTATATCTGTTTGCATGATTCATCCTCATTACCGGACTTTGGTTAATCGTCATTGTTTGTACGAAGCGCTTTGGCGTTGTGTGGGTTTAGCCGATGTCTTCTCCCTTTTTTCATTAACCTTTGTTAGCTGTGCGGAATATGGCAGTGCTTTCCTCAGTATTGTAGTTCTTATTATCGCTAGTGTGCTCCTACTGTCGGTAGGCAATATAAGAAAGTGCCGAGAAAGGGCAGGTCCTACTCTAGGAGCTTTCCTTATATAGGGTTCAGGGAAAGAGAAGCTTGGCCCGGGTTGGACGATGGCACGTCTAAGCGTGAAATACATCACACCGTAGATTCTAGTCTTCTAAACAGAATAACTTTATTATTGATGCACATTCCGTTTTATTATATGCAGATGAGAGGGAGAGAGCTATTCGGAATACCAACTCTTCATACCGTTTTTATCTCCGTTGTACCCGAAGCCAAGACCTAACTTACGTAATAGGACGAGGTTGATCAAATGTATTCTTCTTCTTGAAATATACATTTTATAAGTTTTTTCTTCCTTAATGATCTTACGTGAAATGGTTCGTATGATGCTCATGGATATTTACTGAGAGAAAAAGAGCCAGCGTCTTCGAACCTCCTGTTGTTAACATTATTGCTGAGGACTTTTTCTGGCTGATTGTTTATTCCCGGTTGGCTAGGATTTAGCTTTTTGTTCCTTTAATCTGTCTTCTCTGTAAAATAAAGTGAATGACCACAAAACATCTTTTCTGCAAATCCAAACAAAAAGTATATTCATTTCTTGTCTTTCTGTATCAGAAGAATATTATATTTTAAAAATGTCTCTTCCGGTTCTCCTCTTTGACTTTGGGAAATATCCATTTGCTTCTGTTTTGGACTTTCTGTAGTTCCTCGAGGGATTGATAATGCTCAATTTAAGCCATTTTCTTCCAGTTCCTTTGAAGGGAATGTCTTTATGTCATTTTAAGCGAGTTTATTCTGGTTTATTCTAAGTAGGTTTGTTTCAGTCCTTTCATTGTGACTCTGTTTCAGTTTGTTCTCGGAGACATTTCTCCAGTTCATTAATAGCGTCATCGTTTCAGTTCATTCCTTGTAATTTTGTTCCGGTTCTTTTTTAAAGACGTTTCTTTTTCATTATAAGTTAATTTTCCAAGAGGTTTTGTTTCAGCTTATAACAACTATGTTTCAGAACATTCAGAGGAGTCTGTTGTTTCATTTCTTCTGGGAGTCTTTGTCTCCATCCATACTGGGAGTCTTTGTTTCTTTGTTCTAAATTTGACGTTTCTTTGGTTCTTTGTATATGTTCTTAGTTAAAGTTCATTCTGGGAGTTTATTTCAAGGGTTTTATTTCAGTTCATTCTGGGAGTCTTTGTTTCAGTTCATTCTGAGAGTCTTTGTTTCAGTTCATTCTGGGAGTCTTTGTTTCAATTCATTCTAAGAGTCTTTGTTTCAGTTCATTCTTGACAATTTTGTTTCAGTTCATTCTGTGAGTCTTTGTTTCAGTTCATTCTGAGAGTTTTTGTTTCAATTCATTCTGTGAGTCTTTGTTTCAGTTCATTCTGAGAGTTTTTGTTTCAATTCATTCTGGGATTCTTTGTTTCAGTAGAGTCTTTGCTTCAGTTCATTCTTAACAACTTTGTTTCAGTTCATTCTGAGAGTCTTGTTTTAGTTCATTTTGGGAGTCTTTGTTTAGCACTAACTTAGTTTCAAGTTCATTTTGGGAGTCTTTTTTCAGTTCATTTTAGGAGTCTTTGTTTCAGTTCATTCTGAGACTCTTTGTTTCAGTTCATTCTGAGAGTTTTTGTTTCAATTCAATCTGGGAGTGTTTGTTTCAGTTCATTCTTGACAACTTTATTTCAGTTCATTCTGAGAGTCTTTGTTTCAGTTCATTCTGAGAGTCTTTGTTTTAGTTCATTTTAAGTCTTTGTTTCAGTTCTTCTTTGATTCTCATTTTCTGTTCTTTTTAGTTCATTCTGGGAGTCTCTGTTTCATTTCATTCTGAGAGTCTTTGTTTCAGTTCATTCTGAGAGTTTTTGTTTCAGTTCATTCTGGGAGTCTTTGTTTCAATTCATTCTAAGAGTCTTTCTTTCAGTTCATTCTAAGAGTCTTTGTTTCAGTTCATTCTAAGAGTCTTTGTTTCAGTTCATTCTTAGAGTTTTTGTTTCAGTTCATTCTGTGAGTCTTTGTTTCTGTTTTTCGTTTCAGTTCATTCTGCAGGTCTTTGTTTCAGTTCATTTTGAGAGTCTTTGTTTCAGTTCATTGTGGGAGTCTTTGTTTAGTCTTTGTTTCAGTTCATTGTGGGAGTCTTTGTTTAGTCTTTGTTTCAGTTCATTCTGGGAGTCTTTGTTTCAGTTCATTCTGAGAGTCTTTGTTTCAGTTCATTCTTCACAACTTTGTTTCAGTTCATTCTGAGAGTCTTTGTTTCAGTTCATTCTTAACAATTTGTTTCAGTTCATTCTGGGAGTCTTTGTTTCAGTTCATTCTGGGAGTCTTTGTTTCAGTTCATTCTGGTAGTCTTTGTTTATTCATTGTTTCAAGTTCATTTTGACAGTCTTTGTTTCAGTTAATTTTGGGATTCTTTGTTTCAGTTCATTCTTAACAAATTTGTTTCAGTTCATTCTGAGAGTTTTTGTTTGAGTTCATTCTAACAGTCTTTGTTTCAGTTCATTCTGAGAGTCTTTGTTTTAGTTCATTCTGGGAGTCTTTGTTTCATTTGTTCATTCATTTTGGGAGTCTTTGTTTTAATCATTCTGTGAGTCTTTGTTTCAGTTCATTCTGAGAGTCTTTGTTTCAGTTCATTCTTAACAACCTTTTTCAGTTCATTCTGAGAGTCTGTTTCAGTTCATTCTGGGAGTATCATATTTGTTTCAGTTCATTCTGGGAGTCTTTGTTTCAGTTCATTCTTCACAACTTTGTTTCAGTTCATTCTGTGAGTCTTTGTTTCAGTACATTCTTGACAATTTTGTTTCAGTTCATTCTGATAGTCTTTGTTTCAGTTCATTCTGGGAGTTTTGTTTCAGTTCATTCTTAACAGTCTTTGTTTCAGTTCATTCTTAGACTGTGTTTCAACTTTTTTTTCTGTTCATTCTGGGAGTCTTTGTTTTTCATTCTGGGAGTCTTTGCATTTCTGGGTCTTTTGTTTAGTTAATTTTGTGAGTCTTTGTTTCAGTTCATTCTGAGAGTTTTTGTTCCAGTTCATTCTTAACAACTTTGGTTCAGTTCATTTTGAGAGTCTTTGTTTCAGTTCACTCAGAGAGTCTTTGTTTCAGTTCATTCTGGGAGTCTTTGTTTCAGTTCATTTTGTTACTATTCATTCTGGGAGTCATTTGTTTCTGAGTCTTTGTTTCAGTTCATTCTTATCAACTTTGTTTCAGTCCATCCAGAGAGTTTTTGTTTCTGTTCATTCTGGGAGTCTTTGTTTCAGTTCATTCTGGGAGTCTTTGTTTCAGTTCATTCTGAGATTCTTTGTTTCAGTTCATTCTGGGAGTCTTTGTTTCAGTTCATTTTGGGAGTGTTTGTTTCAGTTCATTCAGAGAGTCTTTATTTCAGTTCATCTGAGAGTCTTTGTTTCAGGTCATTCTTAACAACTTGGTTTCAGTTCATTCTGAAAGTCTCTGTTGCAGTTCATTTTGAGAGTTTTTGTTTCTATTCATTCTGGGAGTCTTTGTTTCAGTGGAGTCTTTGTTTCAGTTCATTCTTAACAACTTTGTTTCAGTTCATTCTGAGAGTTTTTGTTTTAGTTCATTCTGGGAGTCTTTGTTTAGTCTTTGTTTCAAGTTTTTTTTGGGAGTCTTTGTTTCAGTTCATTCAGGGAGTCTTTGTTTAAGTTCATTATGAGATTCTTTGTTTCAGTTCATTCAGAGAGTCTTTGTTTCAGTTCATCCTGAGAGTCTTTGTTTCAATTCATTCTTAACCACTTTGTTTCAGTTCATTCTGAAAGTCTTGTTTCAGTTCATTTTGAGAGTCTTTGTTTCAGTTCATTCTGAGGATCTTTGTTTCAGTTCATTCTGTGAGTCTTTGTTTCTGTTCTTTGTTTCAGTTCATTCTGGGAACCTTTGTTTCAGTCCATTCTGTGAGTTTTTATTTCAGTTCATTCTGGGAGTCTCTTGTTTCATTTCATCTGAGAGTCTTTGTTTCAGTTCATTTTTAGAGTCTTTGTTTCAGTTCATTCTGAGAGTTTGTTTCAGTTCGTTAATAACAACTTTGTTTCAGTTCATTCTGGGAGTCTTTGTTTCAGTTCACTCTGAGAGTCTTTGTTTCAGTTCATTCTGAGGATTTTTGTTTCAGTTCATTCTGGGAGTCTTTGTTTAATCTTTGTTTCAGTTTATTCTGAGGAGTCTTTGTTTCAGTTCATTCTGGGAGTCTTTGTTTCAGTTCATTCTGAGAGTCTTTTGTTTCAGTTTATCCTTAACAAATTTGTTTTAGTTCTTTTGGGGGTCTTTGTTTCAGTTCATTCTGAGAGTTTTTGTTTCAGTTCATTCTGAGAGTCTTTGTTTCAGTTAAATCTGAAAATCTTTGTTTCAGTTCATTCTTGACAACTTTGTTTCAGTTCATTCTGGGAGTCTTTGTTTCAGTTCATTCTGAGAGTCCCTGTTTCAGTTCATTCACAGAGTATTTGTTTCAGTTCATTCTGTTGATCTTTGTTTCAGTTGATTCTGAGGGTCTTTGTTTCAGTTCATTCTAAGAGTCTTTGCTTAAGTTCATTCTGGGAGTCTTTGTTTCAGTTCATTCTTAACAACTTTGTTTCAGTTCATTCTGAGAGCCTTTGCTTAAGTTCATTCTGGGAGTCTTTGTTTTCAGTTCATTCTTAACAGATTTGTTTCAGTTCATTCTGGGAGTCTTTGTTTCAGTTCATTCTGAGACTCTTTGTTTCAGTTCATTCTCAGCACCTTGGTTTTGAGTGATTGTTGCAGTTCATCTTTAGAATTCACTTTTAGCGATATTGTTACCGTTGATTTCTTACAGTGCATTCTTACAGGCTGAGTCAGAGCTCATTCGGAGTGGCATTGTAATGTCTTATTATGAACAACTTTGTTTAAATTAATCCTTAGCGACCTTGTTATAATAATTTATTCTTAATAACATTATTGTCACTAAATTTTTAAAGACTGTTTGAATTCATACTTAGCAACTTTGTTTAGAGTTCGTTCCTGAGATTTTATGACAGTGCAATTGCAATGGCTTTTGTAGAGTTCATTCAGAGCTACTTTGTACCA
>NC_089755.1:22837676-22852676 GCF_040412425.1 Macrobrachium rosenbergii
TATATATATATATATATATATATATATATATATATATATATATATATATATATATATATATATATATATATATACCGAAGGGAATTGTAATTGATAAGTGGTCCATCATTTCACAGGCTCGAACCCATATATATAAATATATATATATATATATATATATATATATATATATATATATATATATATATATATATATATATATATATATATATATATATATATATATATATATATATATATATATATATATATATTTTTATATATATTTATTTATATATATATATATATATATATATATATATTTATGTATATATATTTATATACATATATATATATATGTATACACTAGCTGACCAACCCGGCACTGCCTGAAAAAACTCTGAATGACATTCAATATGCTATCTCTCTCTCTCTCTCTCTCTCTCTCTCTCTCTCTCTCTCTCTCTCTCTCTCTCCTCTCTCTCTCTCTCCAGCTTTCTCCTCCCTAACACCCCCAAGTTTACCTATCATTTCTTCTGCCAGTTCATCGAAACTGCCGTTAAAACTTACATGTAGACAACAGTTTGTTGGCACAGTCAGTCCACTCACCAGAATGGGTGAACTGGTGGTATTAACTAAATACCTCCCGACCGACTGACAGGTAATTGCATGTGTGGTCAGGTTATTGCCAATTTCGTGACAGTTTGCCGCTATATTTCATGTGAGGAGCATCTCAGATGCTCTGATCAGAATATAAATAAATTATGTGTAGGCTTATTCATTTTACTGTTAGACCCTTCAACGCTATTTGTAGGCCTGTATATAACCAAATCATGCAATAAAAATGTAAAACATTATTTCCATATGATACAGACAATTTGGTATAGGCCTAGGCCAATGATGTCTTTTTTATGATATGTGTAACTATAATGAAATTAAACTTTCTAATTTAAACTCATTCATTGATATTGTATGAGAATAAGCGTCTTTTTTTAATAAGAAATATTTAGTCTATACTCTGTTACACCTTTTTACTTCTTTCCTATTATTCAATGAATTGCTGCAAGAGTTAGCCCTCCACCCCTAATCATATTAAGAAAAAAGTGGCAAAACACTTTCCTATATAGCTAACGTCAACTCATGATATGTATTTTTTATTTTGATTTTAGGGACGTTTTTAACATAACATAATAATTTACAACACATTATCTTTACAATATCAAATTCCTTAACATAGAATTGTGTATAAAGTTACACATACGGCATCCATAATCTTGGTCAGTTTGTACAATAACATAATCAGGAATCAAACAAAATCTTTCCCTTCTTGGAGAAATGTTAGGCAATCAGTATTTATGGGTTTGAATAAATACGCAAATAAATATGCCGTGATAAAAGATATAAATGAATATATATCATTCTAATATATAACCATAAACAATAATTTTATTTTCCTAAACGAATGGATTACTATTCCTTACTGTGTATGATTACATCAGCAGAAGGTTTGAATTGACGTGTTGTGTAAGCTGCGAGCACTTCAAGTTACTCAAAGTGCAGTAGTTGCCATTTCTTAAATCCCTATTTGCATCTAATGCATTTACCCTCCAAGTGCCTTTCGAAAAAGATTTCCAAATGTAATGAGCTACATTCCTGTAAAGTTTTAATCTAGAATTTTCAGTCATTATCTTCCAGGTAATCAGTACCAAGCAACATGAAAAGAAACTTATCTTCTGTATGCAGTGAAGTTTTTTGCCAATTCGCACTATAATTAATTCCAACCGCAGGAGTATCCAAGGTGATATTTCAATTATTCCAGCACAGCCAACAATGTATTCTTCCTACACGATGTTGGTAATCATGTAATAAATGACGTAGAATCGTGTGCAGGGCCATTTTAACACCATACGCAAAAAGGGAATGTCTTTATTTACTTGTTATATCATATAACGTCTGGTTTCTGCCGGCTGATATCATTGTGTTAAGCCACTACTACACATGCACAGACTCAGCTTCGCTTACTGCGAAAAGAAATTATTGATTCAGGTTTTCAATGTAGATTTTATCGAGGTAATAAGCAATTATGTTAATTATTATCATAAATTCTGAACAAAATTCATGTAAATTCTGATCAAAAATTGATGTTATAGGGGATTTATTGTTGTAAATTTATCATACTTCTGGCAGTGCCAGAAGAAAAAGTGAAGCATAAGGTGAAAAATGAGAATAAACCCAGAAAACTGAAGGAAAAGGTGATGTAAAAACGAAAATTTCATTTGTTTTGTCTGTGTTTGTATGTCTGTCACGGGGTAAGTTTGATTTTGAGGTAAAATATTTCTGGGGTGACATAGAGGCCATGTGCAAAATTTTGTCTGGGTCTGTCAAGTGGTTTGGATTTCTATAGAAGCCAAACTTATGTACAAACATTCACTTTATATGTACATGGTACGTATGTGTATGTATATATATATATATATATATATATATATATATATATATATATATATATATATATATATATATATATATATATATATATATATATATATATATATAATATATATATATATATATATATATATATATATATATATATATATACATAGCTACATATAAATACAAATGTATAATATATATATATATATATATATATATATATACATTTGTATTTATATGTTATATGTATATATATATATATATATATATATATATATATATATATATATATATATATATATATATATATATATATATATATATATATATATATAGTAAAACGTGTACTTTTTGTATTTTTATCGTAAAGAGAGAGACACTGTTATCATCACTCAATTTTTCCGACAATTATTTTTTCTGATAAACATATGTATGTCGTCATCGCACCGATGACCACATTCATGTTCTATCCTTGTTAAGACTACTCGTCTTTCATCCTTCCTAGTGGGAAATGGTGGAAGCTGCAATAAAATGAAGGTCGCCTCAAGAAAAAGGGTCTCGATTCCATCACCCGTTTCTACCTTCATGTCAGTCAGTTCTTGTCGCCCGACGAATGCTTGCTGTGCGTGGAACATTTCAAATATCGAATTTTGTATCCCGTTTGCCTTAGAAATAGAGAATCAACCGACTTCATTTTGGCGAACTGATCAGTGTTCATTCATTTTATTCTGAACTTAGAATATCATCAAGATCCATTTCAGGAGTCAGACTTGGGTAATTTAATTGGTGAAAATTATTTCGAAAAGAACACGGACTTTCGTCAGTATGATACAAACGTTAATAATGGAACAAATTCAGAGATGAAAAGCTTTCTGAGAGGTAGAAAATGGAAGGGAAGAGAAGGAAGGAGAAAGCCTTATCGTATGGAACTCTTGCAGTGTGAAATGGTCGAATATGGGAATATCGGCTATTTTGAAAACACATCATTTACTAAAGGAACTGTGAATTAAGATAGAAAAACATAATGTAGAAAAGGAGATCCTAATCTTCGAAGCACTCAGGATTCCTGTCATATTGCCAAAGTCGTTTTGACCCCAAGTCTTTTCGGACCCCTAGCGACATTCATTTTCGGCCTTAATTAAACCTAAACTGAAGTTAATATTCCGTACCTTATAATGCTTTGCATAGTAGCTGCAGTGGCATTGGCCGACATGACTTGCTCCTCAGATGTTGCAAGAGACCCTGGCTGAAGTTTAAGCTATGTCAAGACGTCAGGAGAAACTGTAACTGATCACTCAATAATACCCTTTACTGAGGAAGCCTAAGCTCACGAGGCAGCTCCGATCTGGAAGCAAGACGAGAATTATATAGCCCGGGACTGACTTCGCGGTTTTATTTTGAAAACAGTTCTTGCTTGAATATTTCATCGTTCCTGGCTTATTGGACTGGGCTCCATTTGAAACCTGACCCTCTTTGCAAAAAATCCCCCTGTTTGAGTTACTGGTCGTCCCTGGTATATATCTCGTGCGGTTTTTATTTGAAAATCGCCCTGCAGGAATTTTCAGTGGTCCTTTGTTTATCTCATGTGGTTTTTATTGATAACCCCCCTGATTGAACTTGGGGTTGGCTCTGGTTCTTCACAAGAGGATTTTATGTCAGCACTGACCGTGCTTGAATTTTGGCCGTCCCTGCTTTATCTCGAGTGGTTTTCTAATTAAAAAAAGAATCCCGCCTAAATATGTGGTGTTCACTGGACTTTCTTACTTGGTTTTTATTTGAAAACAACCCTGGATCAATTTATTGTTTCTCCTTGATCATCTTGTATTGCTCTTATCTGAAAATGACCCTGCATAAATTTTTGACCGGACCTTCTTTATGTTGCGTTGTTTTTATCTGAAAACGACCCCCACTAGAATTTCTGCTCGTCCTTGGTTTATCTCTTGTTTTTATTTGAAACCAGGCGATTCTGAGTGTCTGTTGTGTTTTTATTTGAAACCAGGCGATTCTGAGTGTCTGTTGTGTTTTTATTTGAAACCAGGCGATTCTGAGTGTCTGTTGTGTTTTTATTTGAAACCAACCGATTCTGAGAGTCTGTTGTCCTTGGTTTATCTCTTATTTTTATTTGAAACCAGCCAATTCTGAGTGTGTTGTGTTTTCATTTGAAACCAGCCGATTCTGAGTGTCTGTTGTCCTTGGTTTATTTCTTTTTATTATTTGAAACCAGCCAATTCTGAGTGTGTTGTGTTTTCATTTGAAACCAGCCGATTCTGAGTGTCTGTTGTCCTTGGTTTATTTCTTGTTATTATTTGAAACCAAATTCTGAGTGTGTTGTGTTTTCATTTGAAACCAATTCTGAGTGTCTGTTGTGTTTATTTCTTTTTATTATTTGAAACCAGCCAATTCGTTTTCATTTGAAACCAGCCGATTCTGAGTGTCTGTTGTCCTTGGTTTATTTCTTTTTATTATTTGAAACCAGCCAATTCTGAGTGTGTTGTGTTTTCATTTGAAACCAGTGATTCTGAGTGTCTTTGTCCTTGGTTTATTTCTTTTTATTATTTGAAACCAGCATTTGAAACCAGCCGATTCTGAGTGTCTGTTGTCCTTGGTTTATTTCTTTTTATTATTTGAAACCAGCCAATTCTGAGTGTGTTGTGTTTTCATTTGAAACCAGCCGATTCTGAGTGTCTGTTGTCCTTGGTTTATTTCTTTTTATTATTTGAAACCAGCCAATTCTGAGTGTGTTGTGTTTTCATTTGAAACCAGCCGATTCTGAGTGTCTGTTGTCCTTGGTTTATTTCTTTTTATTTCTTTTTTAGTGTTGTTGTGTTTTATTTGAAACCAGCCAATTCTGAGTGTGTTGTGGTTTATTTCTTTTTATTATTTGAAACCAGCCCGATTCTGAGTGTCTGTTGTCCTTGGTTTATCTCTTGTTTTTATTTGAAACCAGCCGATTCTGAGTGTGTTGTGTTTTCATTTGAAACCAGCCGATTCTGAGTGTCTGTTGTCCTTGGTTTATTTCTTTTTATTATTTGAAACCAGCCAATTCTGAGTGTGTTGTGTTTTCATTTGAAACCAGCCGATTCTGAGTGTTTGTTGTGTTTATATTTGAAACCAGCCGATTGTGAGTGTTTGTTGTGTTTTTATTTGAAACCAGCCGATTCTGAGTGTCTGTTGTCCTTTGTTTATCTCTTGTTTTTATTTGAAACCAGCCGATTGTGAGTGTTTGTTGTGTTTATATTTGAAACCAGCCGATTTTGAGCGTCTGTTGTCCTAGGTTTATCTCGCAGTTTTAATCAGAATACCACCACTATTGGAATTTTTAGTTGTCTCAAGTTTACGTCGCGTCGTTTTTATTTGAAAATGACACCTGCTTGACTGGAGCCCCACCCGCCCCGCCCCAATTGCCCTCACTTTGCACTTTTTGGGTGCCACGATTTACATCTTGGTCTCTATCATTTGAGACTGACCCTTCTTTCATCTCTTTTCTTGTAGACTCTTATTTATCTCCGTTTATATTACTCGACAACCGTCGACTCTGACAAATATTCAGTTTCAGCGCCAGCTGAAGCCCTCCACTTGTTTTTGCCGAGTCCCGCATCCTCATTCAATTGCATCCAATTCAGACGAGGCAGAAGAAAACAGCGGATCTGAAACGACTGGCTTTTGTCTCCGTGTTTCATCACCGAGGATAAATGCAATTAAGTCCACCATACACCCCTGAAGGGAAAACATTTTCCTGCCGGCCTGCAGGACAACAAACCAGAGCTCTCTCTCTCTCTCTCTCTCTCTCTCTCTCTCTCTCTCTCTCTAAACGGTAAAATTGCTTTAGTTTGGATTTTACCTTGAAGTCAGTCATGAGGTGCGATTAGATATCCGAAAAAACAATGCCACCCCCACCTCTCTAGTGTAGACTTACTCTTGAGGATATTCTCTCTCGATCATATATCTTGAAAACAATATATGTACTGTATATATACATACATACATACATATATATATATATATATATATTTATATTTATAAGGAATAGAACAGCAAACAGCCATCGTAACATCCTATAAATTTACTTGGCCAAATTTTCGAGACTACATGTCTCATCATCAGGGCTGTAACATACAAAAGAATTTTCTAATATAAGGTATCAATGTAAAAAATACAAGACATCGTTTTCTAATGATGATTTTAATATTGTTGCCCAAGCACCCAACGACCACTCTCTCTCCATTCTGGAATCTTTAACTATTAAGCAGCTTGTTCCTTCCCTAAACAGCCAGACTTCTTCCACTGTTTTATATACATCTTAAGTTGACGTCGTCCTCCTGAGAACTGTGAATGCCACACAGTTCTTAGCTCCCATAGAGTGAGGTACTAAACGTTCTGATATTATATACGTATGTATTTTTATATTTTTTTAAATGTTAGGTCTTTTAGTGTGTTCTAATGTTTCTTCAGTGTTTGTTTTAGTTTAAGTTCCATGTTGTAGGCTTTTGTAAATTTTTTAACTGAGTCAATTCTTAATTTTTATTCTTTGTATTTTACAGCCCTGATGATGAGACATGTAGTCTCGAAAATTAGGCCAAATAGATTTATAGGATGTTACGATGGCTGTTTGCTGTTCTACTCCCGGTAAATCTTCGGCGTTCCAGATGCCCTAATCTTCCAGTATATGTATATATATATACTAATAATACTAAAGGTGATCAAGATGACTGTAAAATTACAAAGGGCATAAAATGATAAGGCCACAATATATACATACATACATACATCCATATATATATATATATATATATATATATATATATATATATATATATATATATATATATATATATGTATACACTATATGGATGTATGTATATATTGTGGCCTTACCATTTTATGCCCTTGTAATTCTTACAGTCATCTTGATCACCTTGATCATTATGGTAAAAAAAGCAGTCAGTACTACAGAATCTTTTCTTCATCCCAACGTGCCTCAAAAGCCTTGATCAGCCACTCAGTTTAACTATGACCACTGTGCCATAATTCTCACTTAAAATCTCATCAATTCCTGGTGTCTGACTCTTCCTCAACAACCCTCCTAATTCTTCCTTTTATGCCCTCAACAATCACGTCCGTGACCATTCTCACATTTTTACCAACACCTTCTGTTCCTGCATTATTTGTCTTTGTTTCTCCACTACTTCCACTTTTAACGGATCTTCAAAAAATTCTCACCATCAACCCAGGTCTGCATTCACCTCTATTAACCTTTTAGCATTTACTTCCCTGTGGAACAGCTTCTTATCCTCCCTCAAGTTCTTGTTTACCTTCCCATCTACCTTTCCCATCTAATTTTATTATTTTCCTCATTTTTCTCTCTTTTATTTGCTGCCTTGTCCATTTTTCTGTATTCCTGTACATGAACCTCTCTTCTTATCATTCAGAAGCACTTTAAATAATCCCTTTTTATTTTTTAACCAAATTCTCACTTCCTCATCCTGCCTCTTTCAATTTTTTTACTTTTCCTACCATCCTATGCTGACATAAACCCCTGATGTACCTATAATACAATTATGGATTTTAGAAATACTTTATTAACCCTTACACTTCCTTGTCGTTAATTTTATACTACCTTACATGCTTTCCTCACTTCCATCTTCTCAAACTCTTTTTTTTTTTTGGATTACATTTATAGCCACATTTTCACTCTTTCTTCTCAGACTTTACCTTAGAACCAAAGAACACAAACTTGCTCTTCAGTCCACTCTGTGCTAAAAACAAAATGTGGCAAATGCGTTTCCATACCAGTTTCTCTTTCCTAAACAAACTTATCCATAGGCCTCTATAGATGCCATGTATTTCTAACACTCAAGCCCATGTCCAACACATTTTCATTTATTCAAAGAAGTTGATACCTACTTACAATGCCACCTCTTTCTCTGTTACTTACCTTTGTATTTAGACCACTCAGCACAACGACCCTTTCATATTCACCAAACCCAGCCAGGCACAGATTTAGACTCTCCCAAAATATAATTCGCTTTCACAATCAACCTTTTCCCTTCTTGAACCACAGTAGGCCTATATTCTTACTGTTTACAGCTTTTTCTCCTGCCACACTCAATCTTACCCGCACCCAGGGTGTTCATATATGAACATTGATCTTCATTCTTTATATATATATATATATATATATATATATATATATATATATATATATATATATATATATATAATATATGCATGTATGTATGTATACACAAAACTGTTCTGGGTGTGTATATAGAATGCATAATTTTAAGTTACCTATGAGACCTAGTAAACCTGTGGACAACAATTGAAACTAAAAAAACTGAGGATATGGTTTAGCTTCAATGTGAACTCAGTTTTTCTTATCTAGACTCCTGTTTAGTTTTCTGTAAAAGAAAACTATTGTGCCAGCTTTGTCTGTCCGTCCTCACTTTTCCTGTCCGCTCTCAGGTCTTAAAAACTGCTGAGACTAGAGGGCTGCAAATTGGTATGTTGATCATCAACCCTCCAATCATCAAGCATACTAAATTGCAGACCACTAGTCTCAGTAGTTTTTATTTTATTTAAGGTTAAGGTTAGCCATGGATCGTGCGTCGGGCAACGCTTTCAGTAGGCGTCGCCGACGTACCTTAACTTGACCGCATCTGGCGAGCAACTGACCGCTGCCAAGTCATAGCTAAGAGTTTCAAATAGCATTATACGCTGTACAGAAAACTCGATTGTGCCAAAGAAACTTCGGCGCATTTTTTACTTTTTTTTTTTTACAATTGCCCCTTTCGTTAAGGAATTGAAACATTACTGTGGACCATCTGGATCTAGCACTTTCACACTAAAGCTCAAGATTTCATTGAGATTTGCAAGGGGGACAGAGAATCAGTTTTAATAACTGAGAGAGAGAGAGAGAGAGAGAGAGAGAGAGAGAGAGAGAGAGAGAGAGAGAGTGCCAAGTGAGAATAAGCGTATAAGCCTGGAGCAAGTAGCGGTGGTTGGGTGGGACGGTGGACCGGGTGGTGATAGCAGTAGGCTGGCAGGGATGGATGAAGTGGGTAGGGACTGGGACTGGGAGGCAGGGCAAGGAAGGAAGTAAGTAGAGAGACTGTGAGGGAGGGAATGTCGATTGGGAGGGAAGGGGTGGGTTGCAGGGAGTTGCCGTGGGCAGGGGTGAGGGTTTTGGTGGGAACGGTGTACGGACTCTTCCGAAGCAGAGGGGTGGGATGGGAGGGAAGGATGGTGGAGGAAGAGCGGGAGAGTGATCAGTTGTGTGTGCAAACTCCAATAGTGTTTGTGGTCCCAAGGGGGTCAGTGTGCCCCCCAGACCGGCCAAACTCAGCCAACAGCAACCGGGGAAAAAAACATCGGTAATTAGATTTTCCCCACACACCAAAATTGTATACCGTAAAAATCAAACGCCGTATGCAAATCAGGTGTGCTGCCTCAGGATGGATCGGAAAGAAGAGGAGAGGAGGAGGAGGAGGAGGGAGGAAGGGAGGAGGAGGAGGAGGAGGAACGGGAGAGGGGGGCGAGCACCACGTCAAAATGTTTTTATATAAAAGCCGCATTATAAAGGACTTGCGTAGTGTGAGCGTGTGTGTGCTTTTTCTTCCCAGAATTATCTTGTTTCTTTCCCAGATATCTCAAAAACTGTTTCTTTTGTCTCACTTTAATTGTTGTTTTCCTCATCTGTGCTCGGCTTCAACTTTCGGTTTGCAAGTATGGTAAGACGGAGTTTGTCTTTACTAGACATCGCGTTATCATTCTATTGCATGGCAGCTGTCTTCAAACCTTTCTGAAATATTTTTTCACTACTTCCGTATTTGATTTACCTGAATTTGCTCATGTTTTTTGGTAAGTAATCAGTTTAAAACAATGACTTCAGTTATTATTTTACTTTTTTTGTTAATGTTTTTGTTATATAATCAGTTCAACACAAAGTTATTTCAGTTATTTATTTGATGATGAATATATGATTCTATATAACTGGAGAAACCTCGTATAAAGAATATGCATCACGGCATGTCTTATCGCCCTACCCTAGGAAAGCCGAGAGCAGAAATGTTAGGCAATAAATGTATCGGGGTTTCGGAGGGGGGAAGGTGTTATAGTAAGAGCGATTGGTAGCCTGGAGGCTAAAAGGGGGGCCCAGTTCTTGTCGCCGGAACTGCTGCCTCCCCATCAATCGTTCCCCAGCCACCTCTCACCCCCACACCCTACCCCCATCCACCCCTACCCCTGCCTCTTTAAGTAAAGCTCCTGGGGAATTGCCAAGAAAATACAAGTGGCGGGAAAAGACGCCTTTGAGATCCAATTACCCGCCTTTTCTCATTCGGTTATTTGGGATTCAATTCGATTAGCGATGCTCGATTGTGAATGGAAAATATTTGTACTTTTCATACCCGTTATCCTCGACTCTCTGTTCTCTCTCTCTCTCTCTCTCTCTCTCTCTCTCTCTCTCTCTCTCTCTCTCTCTCTTGTTATTCCTGGAGATCAAAGACGAGAACTGGTTAAAAGATTAGAGGGCATGACAAGTTATTGCCTTCGATATCTTAATCAAGGCGTCAGACTCATGCGGTGCACTGTAGGCATTACTTAAGGTTCTTTGCAGCGTGCCTTCGCCCCTAGCTGCAACACCTTTCGTTCCTTTTACTGTACCTCCTATCATATTCTCTTTCTTCCATCTTACTTTTCACCCTCTCCTAACAATTGATTCATAGTGCAGCTGCGAGGTTTTCCTCCTGCTACACCTTTCAAACTTTTACTGTCAATTTCCGTTTCAGAGCTGAATGACCTCATAGGTCCCAGTGCTTGGCCTTTGGTCTAAATTCTATATTCAATTCAATGCAGTTCATTGTTCCATAAGAAGTCATCTCTCTCTTTCTCTCTTTCTCTCTCTCTCCATGAACATCACAAAACCCGGTTTTATTTCCTAAATATCAATAGTAATGAAATTGGCGAAACATTTCCAGGCTGAAGGCAATAACCTTTGGGCTGCAGCGGGTGATTGTTGCTATGTCTTTACTACTGCCAGGCTTTTTATTCTCTCCTTCATCTGTTTTTCCATGAATTTTTAAAATGTCACCACTTTCCCTTCCTCGCCCTGCATTTGGCTTCTACGTTGAAAGAAAAATGTAAGCTGAATTCCCGGATCTTCGCAGAAAATTACCTTGAATGAAATATATAACGGATTGCAAATGTAATCGAACACCGAAGGGTATGATGACAATATTTATCGAACAGGTAAAGAAACGACGGATAATCAAGCTTTGTTGAAGAGGAATAACAGAGCAATCATTCAAGCTCATGATTTGGAACCGATCACGTTTCCCGCCAGTTCCTTGCCCAATCTCTTCCACTGCTAAAAGTAAGAATTATAATTGATCCAGCTCTTACACAAAGCACTAATTCGTTTCGGTCTTGCTCTCAGGAGCTGGTTGATGGCATCCACCACTCTCTAAGACTCGTCAGCCCACGGATGCACAAGTCCCGAATGCAATGGTCAAGCCATTTGATTTCGAAATACCTGGCACTACGACTAATGCCATTAATTTGTAGTTTGGCAGCAAAAGTGAATGACATCGTTCTGTCGTTCTTCTATCAGGCAAAACTGAGTAATGTGTAGATTTCATGTATATTTACTTTATATATAAATATAGATTACATATATATACACATACATATATATGTACACACACAGAAACCACACACATATATATACATATATATGTATGTATGTATGTATATAATCTACTGGTCACTTTTTACTAGATGCGAATCAGACCGTGGTAACGTTAATTACCCAGCGAAGGAGAAAGGTATGATGGCTATGATAGTGAAGGTGGATTTATTCCAACTCTAGTAAATGTATCTGGATTCGACAGATATAAGCACGTATGAGCGGGAATAGACTTATACATTTCTTAGTGACCAGATGATTAACATAACCTCGTTCTGATACCCCGGACGCGAGTTCGAAGCTCCGACGGACATCACATCAGAATATCTTCATTTCTTTCTTCATTTGAATCTAGGTTTAGTAGTAACAAGCGTTTCCAAAGTGTGAAGAAATCGAGAAGTCAACAGGTTCTGTTATTAAAAATAATATAAATAATATATATATATATATATATATATATATATATATATATATATATATATATATATATATAATATATGTGTGTGTGTGTGTGTGTGTTGTGTGTTGTGTGTGTATGTATGTATGTATATATATATATATATATATATATATATATATATATATATATATATATATATATATATATATTATATATATATATGTGTGTGTGTATATATATATATATATATATATATATATATATATATATATATATATATATATATATATATATATATATATATATCAGTCACACAAAGCAGTTTTCCTTCAGTTGCTAAATCGCTCATGAGTTTCCTGTGCAGAACCCTTTCACATTTTCACTGCCTCAGACAATCGCACAGAAGGTTCATCAGTAATGCACTGAACGCCCCCACACAAACTGAGCCAGTCATCTCTTCCTCTAACGCACATTTGCTCAGTTCCTCAGTGGTGAGGATCTTTCTTCCTAATGCTAGACCTTCCTCTCCTTCCTCCTCACACATCCAAAATTTAAACTATTTTCACCAACCTGCCATTCTATGTGCTTTTCACAAGGCCAGACCATCTCAAAGCACTAAAAATACTAATCAACTTTTCACTTTTGCTACCCTTTTTACCACTCCTCTGTGTCTACATTTCTCACCCTTTTATTTCTTCTGACTACATATACCATGAGATTAATTCATCTCAACAGCTTCTGCTTTTAGTTTTCTGCATAAGAAAACTATTGTGCCGGCTTTATCTGTCCGTCCGCACTTTTTCTGTTCGCCCTCAGAGGTTAAAAACTACTGAGGCTAGAGGGCTGCAAATTGGTATATTGATCATCCACCCTCCATTTATCAAACATGCCAAATTGCAGCCCTCTGGCCTCAGCAGTTTATATTTTATTTAAGGTTAAAGTTAACCATAATCGTACATACACACAGTACATATACATACATATATATATATATATATATATATATATATATATATATATATATATATATATATATATATATATATATATATATATATATATATATATATATATATATATATAAATTATATATATAATTCTATGCAGGAATAAGAATATTAGTGCTAAAAACCGTAATGTTTTCCTTATGATTTGCAACGCTCCAGGAATTCTCTGTCCCCCATTGTCAGGCTAAGAAATTGAAAGATTAAAGAAATAACGAATAATCAAAATAACATCAAAGGCATAATTGATTTTCTTATGTACAGATGATAACATCCAAGGGACATGAACTATGACCAGGGTCATATGTTATTTACAATAAGAATATATTACACCTAATAATAAACAGTTCCACCGAAAAGGGCAGTTAGTTTAGCTGTAATGAACTGTTGGTAGTAAACAATCTAAAGAAAAGGAGAGGAAACTAAACAATGACCAAAACACCTGCAACACTTGAAGTAGGTAAGATGATATTAAATGAATGGTTTAAGAGACTTAAGTTCTGGTTTCATTTTCCTGAGGCAAAGAGGCTCTGCAATGGGAAGAGCCAGTTTGTTTATTGTTTTATACAGGATTTTGGAGCTTGGTGTGTGAAACTATGGTCTTTCCCGTGAAAGTTGTCTCGAACAGCTGAGTACGATGACTTTGTGACTTATAGCCCAGTTATGATGCCATTCCTAACGTGTTCAGCAATTCTGTGTTGCAACCAACGCTGTCCACTACTACTATACCTGGCAGTATTCTTTCAGTCGGCCAATCATCTCTCTATTGGCACATTTAATCATAATCCAGTAAATTGTCTCTCAGAAATTATCTCACCATTGACAAGCAGTGAATATTCAGTGGAAAGCTCCTACCATTTTGCTAAAGAACTTGCATCGTTAAAATTCAGTGAAAAAGGTTGTTTTGGCCAGTTTTATGTCGAATCATTGTTTACAGATGTAACACTTGCTGAAAGAGGAAATATAATTTTAGGTGATATTGAGAACGAAAAAATAATCCATTACGGACTAAACAGAAACTTATTTGAGGCCATGCTTATTAGACTACATACATAGGGTTCTTTGTTCTCTTCGAAAACAACTATATTCTCAGTCATCTCTCTCTTGCTGCAACCAATATTTTATCGAAGATTTGGAGATGATACATTTTTCAACTGCAGAAAAGTCGAACACTCCCGCAGACTTCTTTACTATTAAATGCGCAACATCCCACATAAGACACTATGTGAAACTAAAAATGGTTGTATACACCCATTCCTTGTATTACCAATGTCAGAGATGAAAACACGTTTTCCACTTCAGTTTACAGAACTTGCATTCATTCTGGACTAGGTCTTCATCTGTTAAGCTTTTCTTCACTTATGTACAACATTAACAGCATTAGACCCTTGTTAATCGAGTATATAAGATTTGTTCCAGCTTCTTCTCACCTGATCAGATTACTTTTGACCCCATTCATTTCCAGCCACATTATTTCAGAATTTTCTGAGATCCTT
>NC_089755.1:22857676-22862676 GCF_040412425.1 Macrobrachium rosenbergii
TATATATATATATATATACATACTGTATATGTGTGTGCGTGTGTGTGTGCATGCATTGCTGACACTGCACCTACATATACGCGGTATACATTTCCACTTAACATCAGTCAAGTAAGAATTAATACTGAAAGTATGGTAAGGAATAATTAAGAGTATATTGCTCTGTTGATACTTCTGAACATTCCGAGCAGCTCCAAAGAAAGAAAAGTCACAGAAAGCTTGGGTAATAAATAAATTGATAGGCAATACAGAGAATATGAAAGAGGCAGAATAGTGAAAAGCAGGGATAGTGGGTTGAAGGCAGAAAAGGTAAGCGCACAGAGAGAGAGAGAGAGAGAGAGAGAGAGAGAGAGAGAGAGAGCGAGCAATTCCATCACCAACCATCGCATTTATTGAACACAGTCCCCGCCATTGCAACTAAAAACTTCAGGCAACAACATCCTCCACACCCTTTCAACAGCCAATCTCTCTCTCTCTCTCTCTCTCTCTCTCTCTCTCTCTCTCTCTCTCTCTCTCCAAAGATGAGTAGCATGGTAGAGGAGTGAAGACGTCTTTTTTTTTCTTCCATTTTTTAAATTATAGCCGCCAGAGTAGGAGCGGAATTTAGATGCTTCTATACGACAGAGTATCTGCTCAGTTTTTCGTTGCTTTTTTTTATATATTTTTGTCGAAAATTGTTGTCTATTTATAACAATATCTGCTCGGTTTCTCTTCTTTTTTTCTTCTCTTTTATATTGGAGAAGGAAATTTTCCATCTGTATTAGTATCTGTTCTTTTTCTATTACATGTTTGCCCAGAAAACAACTTCATTTTGTCATATTTGTTGATTCACTGAAGGAATAATCACGGTGAAGAGGCGTCTGTGACTATTGTCTTGACTGCGAAAAACTAAACGAGTCGACCAAACGAGTGGTTTCAAAGCTTAACTAATCGAGGTCGAACTGGTGATCGGGACAGATCAGACGTGAATTTAATACCATAGATAAAAATGAAAAAATGTGGCATTTTTCATATCATGTAAACCACAGAAGGTGACGTTCACCGAGTCTCCTTTTCGTTGGGCGAAAACAATCGTCATGCCATCCAAAATGTCGCCCATCCACCATTGCAATTCCGCCATCTTTTCTACGACTCTATGACTCTCTCTCTCTCTCTCTCTCTCTCTCTCTCTCTCTCTCTCTCTCTCTCTCTCTCGGCTCCTGCTCGGCAGTTAAAGCTGATGGGGCCACGGGCTGGCTGGGCCCCAAAGCTTGTCCTCTTCCTCCTCCTCCGGTACCTCCACCACCTCCTCCCCCGCATCCTCCACAACTTCCTCCTCCTCCTCCTCTTCCTCCTCATCCTCCTCCTCCTCCATAAGCTCTCGTCCACACAACCCTCAACCTTCATCTTACCCCATCTGTACAAACCGAAAACCTCCTTCGTTAGAGGACATCACCTCCCTGAAGGAGGCAATGTCTTCACTTTCTTTTTCCCTTCGTCGTGGGTTTTGCCCTTCGGGTCAGCAGATGTTCACCGCGTTAACCTCTTCGGGCATAATTCGCTGAACGTCGTGTTTGCGTGTGTTCTTTTGCCATGTGTGTTCATATGCATTCTACACGATTGTCAGTACTGGGAATACACACACACACACATATATACATATGTACAGTATATGTGTGTATGTGTGATATATATATATATATATATATATATATATATATATATATGTATATATATATATATATATATATATATATATGTATATATATATATATATATTATATTTATGTATATATATATATATATATATATATATATATATATATATATATAGAGAGAGAGAGAGAGAGAGAGAGAGAGAGAGAGTCTACTGGTCACATTTTACCATACACGTTTATAACTGTAATAATAACCTCAATGCCCTCTTAGTTTCTCAAATTCTCCACACTTTTTAGATACGCTTATCACTACAAAGCCTCAGATCCAGATGCACAGATATGAAGAAATGCTGATGTCTGTGGCAGGATTCAAACCTGCTTCCGGATTATCAGAACGAGATCATGTCACAGACATGTCCTTGTGGTCAAGTCGTAACGTAACTTCGTCAGAATCTCTTTGTGTTATTGCATTTGGATATAAGGCTTTGCAGTGATAAGCGTATCCAAAAAAAAAATGATGAAGAATTCGAGAAGTTGAGAGTATTGTGGTTGCAATTTATATATATGCAGTATATATATATATATATATATATATATATATATATATATATATATATATATATATATATATGTGTGTGTGTGTGTGTGTGTGTGTGTGTGTGTGTGTGCAAATACAAGAACACGAAGAGATTCTGACGAAGTTACGTTACCGACTTGACCACAAGGAAAAGTCGATAATGTGACCTCGTTCTGATAATCCGGAAGCAGGTTCGAATCCTGCCACAGACATCAGCATTTCTTCTGGATCTGAGGCTTTGTAGTGATAAGCGTATCCAAAAGTGTGGAGAATTTGAGAAATTAAATTAAGAGGGCATTGAGGTTATTACAGTTATAAACGTATATGGTGAAATGTGACCAGTCGACTCTCTCTCTCTCTCTCTCTCTCTCTCTCTATATATATATATATATATATATATATATATATATATATATATATATATATATATATATATATATATATACATATATATATATATATATATATATATATATATATATATAAAAACGCACGCACACATATACATATGTATATATACACTTACAGTATACATACACATATATGTATATATATTTATATATATATTTATATATATGTGTATGTATATATAACTGCAAAAAATAAATCGAGTTATATAGATCCTCTTTTGAGGTGATGACAAGCTCCCCTCATAAAAGCATTTGCATGTAATGTTTCAGGATATTCAGAGAACTGAACAAACTGGTTGACTCGTGGGTTCTGGATCTCCACAGAGTTTCTGTGGAATTGCAAGACTTAGCAGATATAATGAGTGAGATTCTACTAATACTCTTAAATCCAAAAAAAAATATTCCATTGTTTTATCGAAGTCTCATTTTCGCTTAATGATCATAATGCAGCAATACAGAATCGACTAACCGATTTTCTGTAAACTGGGGTGACAACAACTTAGGTCATCGATACCAGAATTAACCCAGCGATTCATTATTTTTTCTTTTTTCTTTTTTTACCAATTCAGCATTCTTACACAATGTTTCCTAATTGACTTTGGTGTGTGTACTGTAGGCTTTTCTTACTCTTCATAACAAAATCATAATCTTCTTATTCTTTAAAAAACATTCATCTAAGTTTAACCTTTTCCCGATGATGGCAAGTAATCAGATTCCCTAAGTTCCTATAAGGAGAAGACGTGAATACGAACATGAGAATATGTGTTTTGTGATGTTAAATGTTTGCACTGAAGTTGTATAGATATAGTTAGGTGCGTAAATATACGTTTGTATCATGAGTACATACACACATACATACATACATGCATACACACATATATACATATATGTATCTAGTGTGTGTGTGTGAGTATGTATATTTGTGTGCATGAGAGTGAGTGTGTGATTAATTATTTCGAATAGACATAAGAATATAAGAGAGAGAGAGAGAGAGAGAAAGAATATAACTGAAAGTTGCAAGATGTTTATTACTGCTGTTCCAGTTAGATTGGAATGGGAATAGGGATTTGAACGGAAGAAGGCGTAAGTAGTGCGCAGGTAGGTTTAAAGAGTTGTTATCACGCCATGGTGTTATATGCCTGTCAGTAAAGTAGTCGAGTTTACAGAAGACACGAAAATTAAATACAGTAGAAGGAACAAACCGGACACTCTCATCTGTCGTGTGCCTTTTTAACCTTGTATTGTTTGCGAATATTTTCAGCAAATTGGATAGGGTACATTATCACTCATTACCTATGTGTTTCGATTCTTCAACTTTTTCCATAAAATATCTAGATAAAATTTCAGGTTCCACAAGAGAGGTTTTAAATTATAACGATGCTGACATCATAAACTTTTTCAAATATATTTACATTATCTGTGATATTTTACCATTTTCATCTTTACTAATTTATTAGTAATTACTTCATCAATTTTGTCTTGCAACCATTTTCCGTCTCCAGACTTTCATATATCAATCAGTCAAACCATTCTGGTGCTAATAATAAAATATATTTTTGCCCAGCATTTTTCATTTGTTTACTAAGCATCTCTCTCTCTCTCTCTCTCTCTCTCTCTCTCTCTCTCTCTGTGAAATGAGCTTTCTGACGGGGGATAGGAGTTTTGATATTTTATTACTTTCTTTACTTACATCAGAGTATTGAACGTAACCGTAAAAACCGTTTATACTATTTCAGTTTCGTTCAGTACTTATCCGCACTCATTTGGCTTTGCACCAGACCGTCGATGTTTCACCAGACAGACCTTCTAACCTTGAGCTTGATCTTCCTGTCAGATTCGGGCACGGAATCAAACTTGAGTGCGACAGGTTTCAATTTTCAGCAAAGCCTGATACTTGAAAGAATAAGGGCGGTCACCTGGTTCTCAGTGTTCCTCTCTTATTATAAAATCAAAGAGAAAAACATTAACCATCCAACAAGAAAGTTTGGAAATTGACAAAGAAATGGATTATTTATGGGAACTATTGTGGCAGAATTGAGAATATAGCGACAGTTGAAGGAAGTGACATAAATGTTGAACTCCGCTACGGCATCGCTTAGAAGTGACTCTTTCACTGGAAATGTCGCACTCGAGCCCTTCCCAAGCCAGTTAAAATGTCCAATAGTTTCTCTTAGTTCACGGGCATATGACAAATACAGATCAATCGAAAAATAATTTATGTTTTTTATCATATATATAATTTCAATTCTTTTTAATTTAGTGCCGTCTTATCAAAGTAATTGTTCAGTTCATTATTCCCTTTATGAACGTAAGTATTCTTTGTTATTAATGACCTATCTAAGTATATCTATGCTTTTTTTTACAAAGATGTGTTTC
>NC_089755.1:22867676-22937676 GCF_040412425.1 Macrobrachium rosenbergii
TTATCTCATTGCAATGGAACTTATCCACAAAATGGCAGTTCTTGTGTGCCTTCTGGCTATCAAGTGATAGTTGGGCAAACTGTGGATATCTCAAAGTCTCGCACCCATCTTAGTGCAGCTCGTCATGCTTTCATCGAGTCCAGACCTGCAGTCTAGACATGGTCCTGACAAGGAAAGAAATACTGATTTTTGGCGATTTAAGTAAACTCTTTCGTTTAGTAATGAGAGAGGCAACGCTTTAGAAAGGTCGTTTGTTAAGCAGATGGGGGTAAAGGGTCTAAAAGTGGGGAAATTGCCCCAAAAAAACAACGAAAACACATCTTGTTCTATTTATTTTCCTTTACATTATGAAATTAATCTACTTCTTCTGGGAAAATATAGAGCAAATACTAATTCTTCTCTCTAAAATAATTACCTTGTACAAAAATATTCGAACGTAATTTTACAGTGTGCATATATATATATATATATATATATATATATATATATATATATATATATATATATATATATATATATATATATATATATATATATATATATATATATATATATATATATATATATATATATATATATATATATATATATATATATATATATATATATATATATATATATATATATATATATATATATATACATATATACACATATATATATATACATATATATATAATCTTTTACTTACAAAAAAAAATGTCGTTTGTTGATGATAACTAACGCACAAAAGTAATCAACGAAACGCTCTTGCTGGAACCCTGAAGTGACAGACTGATCAAGTATTACTTACAGTTTAGTTTCCTAAAGTACATAACAATACTTCACCATTACTCTGGAAAATGGATGTTTGTGTCTAACAGTTCTCAAGTATTATTTTTGTGCCCTAGAACTGTGTACAGTTATTACAGTACGCTTGTTTGTGCGTGTTGATTGTGAAATTCACATTGTACTGAAATTTTCAGTTAAAGATCCCAGAAGAATGTGCTTGCGTCCGTTACCCAGCAATCTGTGATGGACATCACAGTGAAAATAGAGGAAGGTTAGTTTTATGTTATTTATTTCAGACGAGCAAATAGGTCATATAACTTACTTATTTTCAGATTTTTAATTCAGTTACATATTTTCTAAGATAGCTAACATTTCCTTAAGCAATGTAAAAGTTTATTACATTACAAAATTGCAATTTACTGTGCTACTTGTTTATGGAACTACTAAAAAAAATATTTTGCATTAATTGTTATTACGTTACTTTTACACAAGCTTTGCACAAATAAATTACATGTATCTTATAATGTCAGTCACTGTCAAAATAATCTCTGTCATTACATAGACAAACATATATTGTAAGTTTTATCATAATAAAATTTAGGATTACTTACTAACTTTAACTCACCTGCCGAGTCAGAGTCCTCAGCATCATTTATCGTAGAGATAGATTCAGAAGGAGTTTCCTGGTCTTGAAGAAATTCCATCTCGATGTAATACCACAGTGTTGGCTCATAGATATCTTCAGAACCTGCACCCGACTTCTTTGAAGATTGGACCTTCTTCAGCTCTTTGCGGAAGTTCGTCCTTAATGAATTGAACTTCTTTTTCACATCAACTCCTGCCTTTGGGTACCGTTCTCTATATTTCTTGAAGAGTATGATGTAGTCCTCTCGTTTTTTGTTGTGGTCATTATAATCATCCGCTTTTATCTTCCACAATGATGGTAATTCCTTATAAAGGCGAATGCGCCTCCTTAAGTTCTTACTGTCCCCTACTCCACTGCCAGACATGTTATCAGGACGACGACAAGGTAATAAGTGAGGTATATTGCCCAATAACACCCTCAGACCAAACATTTGTTATTGAGTCAACTTCAACCACGTCAGTTGTTTCACAAGTATTGAACAACCATTCAGTCTTAACCACAGACGTTCAATAGGTTCGACAATACCAGAAAATTGATGGTTAATATTGATTGTGTAGGGGCACCTTTAGGTTGCCAGGTCCTACCTGGCAGGTGGCTCTTTTAGTGGAGCGGGATAATGGGAAAAAAATGTAGGGGGAATGCAATCATAAGCTTTTTGCTTTCTTGCAAAGAGATCAAGTCTAGCCTCATTTAAATTTTTATACGAACTGCTTCTGTCGTAAATTAGCACCACAAGCTCTTCAATAATTTGCAGGTCTTCATCTTCTACAGCTGCTGGTGTTGAACTTAGTTTGGTGAAGGTGGGTATGGCACACTGAAACACAGTCCATGTTTGCCATGCAGACTTCTTCCCCTTGCCATGAAAGGCAGACACCATGTCACACCCGCTAAATGCATGGAAAAAGGGAAGGGCTGAAGCTTTTGGTCCCATGGCTGCTGCAATTTCATGGATAGGTATCTACCTCGTGTCTTTTCCTCTACCAAATTTAATTCATAGTTTGTCCAAACCAGTTTTTTCTATGTTAGATACTGCTATGATGACAACGTCAGTGTCTGTACTACATATGATTGCACATGAGATATCTTCATGCTTTGCAGCATGTAAAAGGACTCTAGTATCTGCCTCTTCGTGAGTGCAGCCTTGTAGGTCAGCAGTGTCTTGTTCAGCTTTGCTACAGTGCAGCATCCCCTTTAGTGACAATTATGCATGATGGATCATGTGCTTGAGATGAATGATTGTGTCTGCCAAATATGCAAATATTTCAGTTTTGTTGTGGTCATTCCTGAGGAAGCTGGCCCAATTGCCACGATTTTTCACTGTGCTAATTACTCTCCAGCGAACTCCTGTGCCTCTTTTTTGTTTTGTTTGTGTTATCATACTGTCTGTCCTATACACATCAGATACAATGTGTGTTTGCTTGTACTCATGTATGTGCTTCTGAATCTTGGATAGGACTTCTTTAGCATAAGACTCAAAGGTAGACCCCTTGGTTGGTCTCAGAGCATTTATAAGAGCTGCACCATCCATTATGATAACATCAGCGGTAGGCTTTTTGTCAGGGATGTCTGATGCATGCTGTTCTAGTAGAGGCAGCAGCTGTGACTTGGTGCCCTGATGCATCTGTCCATTCTGTGCCAGTGATGGTGGGCAATTTTGATTTTCATGTTGAAAGAATTCATTTAAATCACACTGTCTATTCTGGCATATAAAGAGGCGTGAGAATAGAGTACAATCATCCTTTATGGTTTGCAGTGATTGTTTGCCCTTGGATTCTGTAGTAGACATCTTGTGATTAAACGATAAAATTTTGTTCTTGTGTACTGGTTCATAGAATTTGCTGGGTGTCTTGAGCCTCTCAACAATGTTTGTGAATTGTGTCTGTCCAAGGCCCTTCATAGATCTCAAGGATTCACTAACTTTGTTGTCCATAATTTCATGACATTCTAGCACAATCAGATCCACTGAATCTTCCTCAAAAGGGCTGCCCATTTCTTTGATTACTTTTGCCAGATTTTCAACCATTTCAAGAAACTTTTTCTGCACAGTTTCAGTTTCATCATGATACTTACCTTCAGATTTTGGATCAGCATCACTTCTAGTCTCAAACGCAGTGATCAGGCTGCTTACTTCAGGACCAGCCATTGTCCACCTTCTGAGATCATCTTCATCTTCAAATAGGCCAACGGCTCCGCATTTTGACGGGAGTATCCCACCCCAATTAAGAGGGCAAGAGCGAGCATGGACACGGACATCCCCTCCCTCGTTCAATTAACCACTAACCTTGTAGATTCGGATGTCTACCTCCCGCCCATATCACCCACGCCCGCCCCCGCACCGAGGCTCTCACACTCCTCCACACCCCTGCCCGTGCCCCGCACTCTCCCCTGCCCAGGGCCCTGTCCGGCAGGATAAGCAAAGGCCGCCCTGACCATAAAGCTGCCGCCTTTCACACAGGGGAACCCATCGGCGTGGCTGTACAGGATCGAGAGTCAATTCAGGCTAGCGGAACTCAACGACGAGGTACTACAAGCAGACACAGTACTCAATGCCCTGCCGGAGGAGATCTACAGGAAACTTGTCCTGTGGGTGTCCGCTGCATGCCCCCTCACCTACAGCCTCCTGAAAAAGTCCTTCCTCGAGACATGCTCCCTGCCAGTCGCCGAGCGGGCCGCCCGCGCCCTCGACCTCGCCATCAGCCAGCGTCAGGATCAGAGCGTCATGGAGTCATGGGGCATGATACAGGACCTCCTCACCCTCCCTGACACCGACGGCAGTGGAAAACAACTCGAAATAAGCCTGTCGCGGGAGCTCATCCTTCATCAGCTCCTCCCGGAGGTCCGCACTCAAATCCCTGAGCCCTACGCCATGCCCCTCGAGGTCCTGATCTGCGCTGCATAGCACCTAACAGACTCCGTGAAGGCAACAAAGCAGGCACCAGTGCCCGCACTCCCCGTCAGCGCCATCCAGCAGGAGGAGGGCGCAGAGGAGTGGGTAAACGCCGTCACCAGGAGGTGCCCAACGCCTCACAGCAGGTGGAATCCCCCGGGTCCTTGCCGCTACCACAGGCAGTTTGGCAGGGACGCCCGGAACTGCCAGCCGCCGTGCTCATTCGCCCGTCCAAAAAACGGGGGAGGCGGCGGCCAGCAGGACAGGCTGCCATGGCAACAGAAGAACCCAGGGGCCCAGAGCCAGTAGGCTTCTACGTCCGCGACACCGTCTCCGGCAGGATAATGTTGGTCGACACGGGGGCCGTTAGATCAATCTTCCTACTGTCCAGAGAGGACTGCAAGCATGCACCGGACCCGGCTGCCTTCCTAACTGCCGCCAACGGGTCCCCCATCCTCTCCTACAGCACCAGGCTCCTGTCGATCTCCATCCTTGGCCGGAGGTATTCCTGGGACTTTGTTGCCGCGGACATAAGGACCCCGCTCCTGGGTGCAGATTTCGTTGCCCACTTCAGGCTGGCAGTCGACGTCGGTCGGAAGCGCCTCCTCGACACCAACTCTTGCCAGTCCCTCCCGTTAGCAACGGGACCCAAGGCGCCCACCATCTGCTCCGTCGCCCTCCACCAGTACTCACAGCTGCTGAAGGAGTTCCCTGACGTGTTCAGGCCCGAGCTCCACCAGGTATCCGGGGCCCCAGCAAAACATGGCGTCTACCATCACATAAAAACAAAGGGCTCCCCTGCACACGCAAGGTTCCAGAGGCTTCCCCCTCGGCGCCTTCAGGAGGCCAAGAACACCTTTGCCGAAATGGAACGGATGGGACTATGCAAGAAGGCCTCCAGCCCGTAGGCCTCCCCTCTCCACATGGTGCAGAAACCGGACAGCTCCTGGAGACCCTGCAGTGACTACAGGCGGCTCAACCTCGCAACGGAACCTGACCATTACCCCCTGCCGAACATGCAGGATCTCATACTGCCTTCCACGGTGTCAAAATATTTTCTAAGTTGGATCTCTTGAAATCTTATTTCCAGGTACCAGTCGCACCAGAGGACGTCCCGAAGACCGCCATCATCAAGCCTTTCGGGTCCTACGTCTTCGCCTTCTCCACCTTCAGCCTGAGGAACGCAGGGGCGACTTTCCACCGGCTCATGGACAGCATCCTTGGGGACCTGAAGTTCTGCGTCTGCTACATGGATGGTATCCTTGTATTTTCCAGGTCCCACAAGGAGCACCAGAGGCACATCCGGGCAGTCCTGCAGCACCTGCAGGAGAACGGCCTTGTAAGGTTCGACAAGTGCACCTTTGGCATCCAGAAAGCTGACTTCCTGGGCCACAAGATATCCCTGGATGGTGTCCGCCCGCTCACATCTAAAGTCGCAGCCTTCACCAGGTTTCGCGTCCCCACCTCCGTCAAGGCTGTCCAG
Source organism: Macrobrachium rosenbergii (assembly GCF_040412425.1). Lineage (NCBI taxonomy): Eukaryota > Metazoa > Arthropoda > Malacostraca > Decapoda > Palaemonidae > Macrobrachium > Macrobrachium rosenbergii. The sequence continues at coordinate 22,873,464 of NC_089755.1, forward strand.
GAGTTCCTCGGGATGGTCAACTACTACAGGAGGTTCATCCATGGAATCGCACACACCATGGCCCCCCTGACGGAAACCCTGAGAGGCCAACCAAAATCCTTAGTGTGGGGACCCAGCCAGCAGCGGGCCTTCTCCCTGAAGAAGGCTGCCCTCGCCGAGGCAACTGCCTTGGCCCACCAGGACCCCACCGCTCCTCTCCAGCTGACGACGGATGCCAGCAGCGTCACCTGTGCAGCCGTCCTGGAGCAGGTCATCAACGGCGCCCCCCAGCCCACCGCCTTCTTCAGCAAGAGGTTCAACCACGCAGAGGCTTGCTACAGCACCTTTGACAGGGAACTCTGCGTGGTATACCGGGCAGTCCGGCACTTCAAGTTCCTCCTGGAGGGCACGCCCTTCACAATCTACACAGACCACCAGCCGCTGGTCCAAGCCTTCACCAAGCAGGGCGACGCATGGTCTTCCAGGTAGCAGCGACACCTCGTGGCCATCGCAGAGTTCACCTGCTCTGTCAAGTACCTCCCCAGCAGGAAGAATCCTGTGGCAGACACCCTCTCCAACATCGAGCTTAACGCGGTGCAGCTCGGCATCAACTACGAGGACCTCACCAGGGAGCAGGCTGCCGACCCAGAGACCCCAGCCTACCACACCGCCATGTCCCTGAAGTGGAGGGACGTGCCCCTCGTTCCCGGGGGCCCAAATCTCTTCTGTGACGTCAATACCGGCCAGCCCCGCCCTCTGGTGCCTGCCTCCCACCGCCGCCGGTTATTCGACGTCATCCACGGGCTGTCCCACCCCTCCGGCAAGATGACGGCCAAGCTGCTGGCAGCGAAGTTCGTCTGGCACGGAGTGCAGAAGGACGCGAGGACCTGGGCGAGGTAGTGCCTGCAGTGCCAAACTAGCAAAGTGGGGCATCACACATCGACATCGTCGGGCCCCTTCCCCCGTCAGGCGGGCCAGATATCTCCTGACGGTGATCGACCGCTCAACAAGGTGGCCCAAAGCCACGCCCATGCAAGAAGCCACCGCCAGCACGTGTGCCGATGCCCTACCCTCTAGTCTGATCAACCGCTTCAGCATCCCTGACCACATTACAACTGACAGGAGCCCCGCCTTCCTGCCCGAATTGTGGTCCGCCTTGGCACGACTGCTGGGGACAGCTCATCACACCACCACGGCCTACAACCCCACAGCCAACAGCTTGGTCGAGCGGTTTCACAGGTCCCTGAAGGCGTCCCTCATGGCCCGCTGCACCGCTGAGGATTGGAAATACCAGCTGCCGTGAGTCCTCCTCGGGCTGAGAACCGCCCCCAGGGCCGACGGCGCCCCATCCGCAGCTGAGAGAACCTACGGCGAGCCCCTCGTGGTCCTGGGCGAGCTAGTTGCAGAGGACCGCCACAACCCATCTGTCCAGAGGCTTCGCGACATAGTCGGCAAGTTCACCCCCTGCAAGTGGACATATACCAACAGGTCGGTCACCTTCATGCCGCCCGGCTTGTCCTCCACCACCCATGTCTTCATCAGGGATAACGCCGTCCGCCCGCCACTGACCAGGCCCTACAGGGAGCCCTTCTGCATGCTGGAGAGGAACAGCAAGGCGTTCCTGCTTACCCTTCATGGGAAGAATGACTGGGTGTCGGTAGACTGCATCAAGCCCGCCCTCCTGGAGGAGGACACAGACGTCACCACACCGCACCCTCCACCTGGACAGTCGTCGCCGCAGCCGGCCCCCCGTAAGAAGCGGACACACGGCCGCCCCCGGAAACACCCGCCCACACCAGCAGCCAGCCGCCCCCCAACACAGGGTGTTTCCCCGATGTCCTCACATAGCAGCGGCACCCTTCAGCGCCCCAGCAGATACGCCAACTAATCAGACGTTACCCACATCGGGGAGTATTTGTAAAGCCTCTGCTGAGCGAGTTTTCTATGGTGACGTCCCATTTCCTTTGCCTCTACAAATTTGTCACACCAGGCATGACAGGTCACTCCGATCCAATCATTTGAATTATGTATATAATTATTTACCTGTCTCCAATGTGTATATCATGTATTCTTCTTTCGCAGGCATCAGATTGTATTCAGCTCCGTTTCTGTCCATTTGTATGATTCAAAGTGTATTTGTTCACTGTATCTATTGTTAATTATTATCGACCTCAGGTCACCCTTGTTCTCATTGTGTTCTGCGGCTTGATGTCAGTCTGCCACTATATAAACCACCTGGGTCACCAATAAAGCAGCAGTAAATTTTTCCTGCTCATTTCTTTTGCACCTCTTATAAGCCTGTAGTATTCTGAGTGTAGTATCTATACAGAGATTATAGATGGTTGTCACCAAGTAGTTTCTAATAAAAACTTGTTCCTTATATCACTACAGGGCCACTATTATGCAAAACCCACAGATTGCATGTGTTGCAGTGAACTGCTCGATCTGCTTTTCACCAGTGGATATGGCCCATCCCACCTGCCGTGAACATAGTCCTTGTAGGAATAATGGGGAATATGATTGGTCGCCAGACATAAAATTTGTAACATGCTCCTGGCAAAAGGTTTAAGAATGAAAAGCTCTCTTTAAGCTGCTTTGTTGGGTCCTAGGTTTCAGTAAGGGTAAAGAAGACGGAGACTACATCTTTTCAGCAGAGTATATTTCCCTCCATTTCCGAGCAGTACCCATGTTTGGGCCAAAACCCAAAAGCATTGGTTCCCAGTACCTCCCAGGTCAACCCCTCTGATGGAGAAGAGAAGTCTTTCCTTGGGGGGAGATGTCCCTTTTATTGGACATGACATGGATATTGCCACTGAAACTGCCCTGCTGAACCCAGAAGGACCAGGGACACAGCCTTCAGCTGTACATGAGAGAGATACCTTAGAAGGAAATCTATCTCCCATGCAGCTATCAGATACTGAAGGGGATCCTTAAAGGATCCACATAACCTCGTCTGAAGTGTCTGTATCTTCTGAGGGGTATAGTGATCTATCCAGGACTTCTGTTCTTTGGTTGCCAGGCAGTTGCAGTACGGCTGCCTGGGCACAATCAGATTGAACAATTTCCCCTAATAGGGAAATACTATTTGCTGACTTCCGCAAGGAAATTATGAGTGGCATCAAGGATGTCCTTGTTACTGAACGTCACTATATCAGAGACATTATCCATGATTCCAAAAACAAAATCAGGTCAGTCCTGGACACTGAATTAGATGTAAGGTGTAAGAATTTCTCAGCTTTTAAATGGAAGAATAAAGTGGCTGCACAGTCTGCCCGGGCAGAGTTTGGTGTCAGAGCTCCAACTAGTAGCAATAATATGGCCAGTTCAGGCTACAAACTTCAAATCAAAAGATAGTAGGGGGCTCTAGTAACCACCCCTGATGATACTGATAATCCTTGGTGCAATGCCTCAATGTGTATCTTTACTCCTGATGTTAAATACCTTATTAATGAAAAGAAAACTATGATTGAAGTTGAACAGGTAGAATTTTGAGACAGAGCAGCGTTTCTTAATACGCTATGGTGCCTGGTCCCTCCTTCAGTAGGCATTGAGAAACTGCCGAAGGAGACGGTTAACCTACCTACGAATATAGCATTGAAAGCCATAGAATAAACCTTTTAACTGGTTAATGCAAAATGGAGTTCTACATCTATTCTGTCCCTTCACCTTTAAAACAATTAATCATGTGAAGGCAGATTTTCAGAATTTTGTAGTAAATGGGAAACGAGAACCAATGGCAGAATTAAAGCCATTTGTCTCTGTCATCCTGGTGTCTGATAATTCTACTAAGGAACGGGCAACACTTGTCCTTCCTTTTAAAAGGAAAAAGCTCCGTCTGGACTTGGCTACTCAGCAGTTTGGGATCCCAATGAGAAAAATCTAAGAGGGGACAGCCTTGGCTGAATTTCATACCAGGCTCCACCTCCTCAGTATCATAACCTCTACTACTATGCTGGAAGTTGCCATTGGGAGGCTTCCAGAATCTTCCCCCATGGGGAGTGCTCTATGATTTTCTAAAGTGTCACATAAAGGCTTGAATGGAAGCATTGGCAGGCTCCAATATGTCACTCCCCAATGTAACCTCCTTATTACATTCTACCCCCTTCTGTAAAAACCTTTTTTAGGAGTCTGTTGTGGGTCAACTTAATAAACAAGCCCGACAACAGAACTGTACAGTATATGCTCTCCTTGGAAAAGGGGAATCCAGGAAGCAAAGGACATGAGAGAGTCCTTTTCTTAAACCAAAGAAGGTTCGTTATGACTTGGAGTCATCAGTCACCCCTAAAGAATTCTCTCAAAAACAGAAGGGACAACAGCAGCAAAAGCATCCCTTTCGAAGCGTTCAAAGACACTCATACCGGGGAAAAGGAAAAGCAACTCCAGGAATGCCTATCAGAGGCAAAGGAAGAGGTGGAGCCCAATTGGAATTGTATTGTCGGGGGTCATCTTCTACAGCATCACATGCAATTGAAGTCCTCCCCTTGGGGACAAAGTATTATTTTCAATGGGCTGGGGTGGAAATAGTCTTATCCGTTTTTCCACAAACCAGACCCCTTTTTGGAAGATTACGTGTAGAAGGCCCTTTTAAAGGAACCCATTGAGGAGCATACATATATTTGCCACCAAGCACGTCTCTTCAGTGTCCTAAAGAAGGATTCTTCAGAACAGAGGGTGATCCTCGACCTATCAAGATTGAACAAACATTGAACAAACACATTGTTTGCCACAAGTATCAGATGACTACTGTTGTCCAAGTGTGTTCAATCATTCCACAAGGGACCTGGACAATTTCTATAGATCTGAAAGACGCATACTGGCACATCCCTGTCGCCGTTCCCTTCTGCCCCTTCCTAGGGTTCCAGATAAGGAAGGAAATGTACAGATTCAAAGTCATGCTCTTTGGGCTAAACATTGCCCCAAGAGTTTTTACAAAATCAGCTGCAGTAGTTGTCCGGGAACTCAGAAAAGAAGGAATTCAACCAGTAGCCTACCTAGACGACTGGCTAATTTGGGGGCCCACCAGAAAAGAGTGCTTACGAAACCTAAGAGTGGTAGTTGACAGACTCCGGTTAAAAGGTTCTCTAATAAAGTGGAACAAATCCTGCCTTACACCCAGCAGATGCTTTCAATGGCAGGGACTTTGTTGGGGTACTCTTCACGACCAGTTGTCGTTTCCCACCTATACTCAAAACAGAATAAGGAAGGACCTGAAAAGGTTCCTTGCACAGCCCAGTGTTTCCAGACATCAGTTGGAACATATGATGGGTCTGTTACAGTTTGCATTTGTGGTAGACCCAGTCCTCAGATTACAACTAAAAAATGTAAACAAATTCTGGCTATCGCATACATGAAAAAAGATTCTCGATCGGCTTCATCAAAGGATTAAAAAAATTGGGGAGGTCCTCCAGCCATGGACTTGGAAGGGGTCTCTGGCAAAACAGGTCACCCTGACTCCTCCATCTGTGTAAGTGATAATACACACAGATGCCTCATTGACAGGTTGGGCAGGCCACTGGGAGGATCGTCAGGTTGCAGGGAGGTGGTCACCTGCTCTGAGGAAGAGTCATATAAAATTTCTGGAGCTGATGGCTGTCTTTCTGTTTCTCAGAAAACTGAAACCTCCAAAAGGGACACACACTTTGTTGGTCCTAGACAACAGGGCTGCAATGTCCTGCATCAAGAAGCCGGGCTTGTAAGAGGTGCAAAAGAAACGAGCAGGTAAAAGTTACTGCTACTATATTACAGATTCAGGCAGTTTATATAGTGGCCGACTGGCGCCGAACCGCGGAAGACAATGACATTGAGTGTGACCTGAGGTCAAAAACAATTAACAATAATATTCGGCGAACAAGTACAATTTACAATACAAAAACGTATAGAGCTTCAATATGGATACAGTCTTGATGCCTGCGAATAAAGAAACATACGATACATGATTTATGACGGACAAATACATATAAAGTTGAAATGGTAGAAAATGCGTGACCTGGCACGTTAGGCGTGATGAATTGAGTGTGAAGAAAGCAGGAAGTCACCAAAGAAAACTTGCTCAGCGGAGACTTAATTAACGACGCCTTCGAAGCACTCCGCTGACGTCGATGTGGTGACTTTACAAATACTCCCCCCCCCCAACACGTGGGACACGTCTGACTACTCTGTGTATCTGCTGGGGCGCTGAAGGGTACCACGGCTTCTCGAAGACAACGGAGGGGCCACCCACACCTGAGGGTGCTGGGTTGCTGGTGCGGGCGGGCCCTTCCTGGGACGGCCGTGCGCCCGCCGTTTGCAGGAACCTGGGCATGGCGAAGGGCGGCTGGGCGGGGAAGATGCTGCGGTGACGCCGGTGCTCTCCTGCTGGAAGGCGGGCTTTAAGCGGTCTACTGAAACCCAGTCGTTCCTCCCAGGGAGTGCCAGCAGGAACGCCTTGCTGTTCCGCTCCAGCAAGCGGAAGGGGGCCCTGTAGGGCCTGGTCAGTGGCAGGCGGACGGCGTCGACTCTGACGAAGACGTGGGTGGCAGATGACAGCTCTGGCGGTGTGAAGGTGGCCGACCTGCCGGTGTACGTGCGCTTGCAAGGGGCAAACTTGCCGGCCATGTCGCGGAGCCTCTGCAGTGATGGGGTGTGGCGATCTTCTGTCACAAGCTCGCCCGGTACCACAAGGGGTTCCCCGTAGGTTTTTTCGGCTGCGGACGGGGTGCCATCGGCTCTGGGGGCGGTTCTCAAACCGAGGAGGACCCACGGCAGCTGATGTTTCCAGTCCTCGGCGGTGCAGCGGGCCATGAGGGACGCTTTTAGGGACCTGTGAAACCGTTCGACCAGGCCATTGACCGCCGGGTTGTACGCCGTGGTGGTGTGATGCGTGGTCCCCAGTAGCTGAGCCAGGGCGGACCATAATTCGGTTGTGATGTGGTCCGGGACGCCGAAGCGGCTAACCCAACTGGAAAGCAGGGCGTCGGCACACGCGCTGGCAGTGGCTTCTTGCATTGGTGTGGCTTCGGGCCACCTTGTCGAACGGTCTACCACCGTCTGGAGGTATCTGGATCCGCCTGATGGGGGAAGGGGCCCGACGACGTCAACGTGAATGTGGCCGAAGCGGCGCTCTGGCTGCGGGAACTCGCCTACCCTGGACTGCGTGTGACGCCCCACCTTGCTGGTCTGGCACTGCAGGCACTGTTTCGCCCAGGACGTGGCGTCCTTCTGCACCCCGTGCCAGACGAACTTTTTTGAGAGCAGTTTGGACATAGTTCTGCCAGAGGGATGTGAGAGGCTGTGGATTATGTCGAATATCTGGCGGCAACGTGAGGCTGGAACCAAGGGGCAGGGCTGGCCCGTACTGATGTCACCTAGGAGACTTGGGCCTCCGGGGGCGAGGGTCACGTCCCGCCACTTAAAGGACGTGATGGCGGTGCGGTAGGCTGGGGTTTCTGGGTCAGCGGCCTGTTCTCTTGCGAGGTCTTGGTAGTTTACTCCGAGCTGCACTGCATTCAACTCGACTCTGGAGAGGGCGTCTGCTACGGGGTTTTTTCTGCCGGGGAGGTACCTGACGGAGCAGGAGAATTCGGCTATGGCTGAGAGGTGGCGCTGCTGCCTGGAAGACCATGTGTCCCCCTGCTTCGTGAAGGCGTGAACCAATGGCTGGTGGTCCGTGAAGATTGTGAAGGTCGTCCCCTCCAGGAGGAACTTGAAGTGCCGGACTGCGCGGTACATCGCGCAGAGTTCCCTATCGAAGGTGCTGTAGCGGGTCTCTGCGGGATTGAATTTTTTGCTGAAGAAGGCGATGGGCTGGGGGGCGCCGTTGATGACCTGCTCCAGGACAGCACCACAGGCGACGTTACTGGCATCCGTCGTCAGCTGGAGAGGGGCCTTGGGATCCTGGTGTGCCAAGGCGGTTGCCTCGGCGAGGGTGGCCTTCATCAGGGAGAAGGCCTGCTGCTGGCTGGGTCCCCAAGACAGGGACTTTGGTTGGCCTTTGAGAACTTCCGTCAGGGGGGCAGTGGTGTGTGCGATCCCGGGGATGAACCGCCTGTAGAAGTTCACCATTCCGAGGAACTCCTGGACGGCCTTGACAGAGGTGGGGGTTGGGAACCTGGTTACAGCTGCTACCTTTGACGTGAGTGGGCAGACGCCTGCCGGGGATACCTCGTGGCCCAGGAAGTCTGCTTTCTGGACGCCGAAGGTGCACTTGTCAAAACGGACGACGAGGCCGTTCTCTTGGAGGCGCCTCAGGACTGCCCTGATGTGTCTTTGGTGTTCACTGAGAGACCTGGAAAATTTGAGGATGTCATCAACGTAGCAGACGCAGAATTTCAGGTCCCCGAGGATGCTGTCCATGAGCCACTGTAAGGTCGCCCCGGCATTCCTCAATCCGAAGATGGAGAAGGCGAACACGTAGGACCCGAACGGCGTGATGATGGCGGTCTTTGGTATATCCTCTGGTGCGACAGGTACCTGAAAGTATGATTTAAGAAGGTCCAATTTAGTGAATACCTTGAAAGGAGGCCGTGAGGTCCTGCATGTTGGGCAAAGGGTAGTGGTCGGGCTCCGTTGCAATGTTGAGACGTCTGTAGTCGCCGCAAAGGTCTCCAGGAGCCGTCCGGTTTCTGCACTATGTGGAGGGGAGGCCCACGGGTTGGAGGCCTTTCTGCAGATTCCCATCCGCTCCATCTCTGCGAATGCCTTCTTCCTCCTGCAGGCGCTGGGGGAAGCCCTACGGAACTTCGCATGTGTCGGGGGCCTTTAGTTGTTATGTGATGGTATATGCCATGTTTGGCTGGGGCCCGGGGACTTGTCGAAGTTCGGGCTTCAAAACTTCGGGGAACTCCGTCAGCAGGTGTGCATACTGGTGGGGGGCGACGGAGCTGATGGTGGGTGCCTTGGGTCCCGCTGTTAATGGGAGGGACCGGCAAGAGTCAGTATCGAGGAGGCGCTTACGCCTCACGTCGACTAGCAGGCCGAAGTGCGCCAGGAAGTCGGCCCCCAGGAGCGGGGTTCCTACGTCCACGACGATGAAGTCCCAGGAGTAATTTTAGCCAAGGATGGAGATCGACAGGGGCCTGGTGCCGTAGGAGAGGATGGGGGATCCGTTGGCGGCCGTCAGGAAGGTGGCCGGGTCTGGTTTCTGACTGCGGTCCTCCCTGGATGCCGGGAAGATTGATCTGAAGGCCCCTGTGTCGACCAGCATCATCCTGCCGGAGACAGTGTCGCGGACATAGAAGCCTACTGGTTCTGGGCCCCTGGGTTTTTCAGTTGCCATGGCGGTTTGTCCTGCTGGCCACCGCCACCCCCGTTTTTTGAACAGGCGAACGAGCAGGGCGGCAGGCAGTTTCGGGCGTTCTTGCCGAACCACTTGTGGAAGCGACAGAGGCCCGGGGAACTCCACTTGTTGTGGGTCGGTGGACGTCTCCTGGCGACGGCGTTGACGCCCTGCTCCACTTCTTCTTCCGGCTGGATGGAGCTGACCGACTGTGTGGGCGCTTTTAGCCACTGTGTGGCCTGCACGCTGTCCGTGAGGTGCTGCGCCGTTTCGATGAGGTCGTCGAGAGGCATGGTGTAGGGTGAGGAATCTGGGTGCGGACCTCCGGGAGGAGCTGGTGAAGGTAGATCTCCCGCGACAGGCTTATTTTCTGTCGCTTTTTCATGCCGTCGAAATCTGGCAGTGACAGAAGGTCCACGACCATGCTCCATGCATCCCTTGCATTGAGGTCGTGCCGTGGGTTGACAGCGAGGTCAATAGCACGGGCGGCCCACTCGGCGATAGGTAGGGAGCACGTTTCAAGGAGGATCTTCTTCGTGGCGTTGTATGTGAGGGTTTGTGTCTCGGGCACCCGCGAGACGAGTTTTCTGTATACGTCCTCTGGGAGGGCATTAAGCACCGTGTTGGCCTGCAGGATTTCGTCCGTCAGGTGCGCCACCCTGAAGTGGCTCTCGACTCCGCGCAGCCACATCGTTGGGTTCCCCTGTATGAAAGGTGGCAACTTTATGGTGAGGGCGGCCCGCGACTGTGTTGCCGGGCCATGGAGTGTTCGGGGCGCTGGCGTGGGTGTGGAGGTGCGGGAGGGCCTCGGTGCGGCGACGGGCGCGGGTGAGATGGGAGGAAAGTAGACCTCCGAGTCCGCAAGGTCCGCGGTTAAGTGCACGAAGGAGGGGATACCCGCATCCATGCTCGTTCCTTTGCCCTCTTACTGGAGTGGGGTACTCGCATCAGAACGCACTTTCGTGTGCCGTGTGGGTCCGCTAGTGACGCTGGTGGGGTTTGCCGACGAGATTCAGCACGCTCAAACGCTGGTTATAGCGCCGTGTTTAGGCCACTAAGAGCGTTGGAGGGTTCCTGGAGCCAAGACTGAGTCGCCGTGTCGGTCCGCTAATGGCTCCGGGATACTCCGGGGGGTCACCACTGTAAGAGATGCAAAAGAAACGAGCAGGTAAAAGTTAATGCTACTTTATTACAGATTCAGGCAGTTTATATAGCGGCCGACTGGCACCAAACCGCGGAAGACAATGACATTGAGCGTGACCTGAGATCAAAAACAATTAACAATAATATTCGGCGAACAAGTACAATTTACAATACAAAAACGTATAGAGCTTCAATATGGATACAGTCTTGATGCCTGCGAATAAAGAAACATACGATACATGATTTATGACAGTTGGACAAATACATATAAAGTTGAAATGGTAGAAAATGTGTGACCTGGCATGTTAGGCGTGACAAATTGAGTGTGAAGAAAGCGGGAAGTCTCCAAAGAAAACTTGCTCAGCGGAGACTTAATTAATGACGCCTTCGAAGCGCTCCGCTGACGTCGATGTGGTGACTTTACAGGCTCACGTTCACCTCCTCTTAAGCAAAGAAGTGGCACTTGTCTGCAATTCACTTCACAGGGTCTCTCACTGTAATAGCAGAGTCTTTATCAAGGGAAACAACAGCCTCAACAGAGTGGATGTTAGACAATCACTTTTTTCAATTAATTGCCAACATGCTTCCACATTCAGAAGTGGACCTGTTTGCCACATGCAAGAACCACCACCTTCTAGTGTATGTGTCTCTGAACCTGGACAATCAAGCAATAGCAAGAGATGCATTCCAACAAGACTGGAACAAATGGCAGACGATATACCTCTTTCCTCCTTTGTCCCAGATTTCGATGGTTTTAAACAAACTTCTAATCTTCAAAGGAACTGCTTACTTAATAGCCTAAATTGGCTGAACATGCATTGGTTCCTACTACTTCAACAACTGGTGAAGAACTTAATTCCATTACCATCTGCTGTTCTTTCCCAGACAGTAGCAGGGAAAGTCGTCTACGCTTCCTCCTTTCTGAGCCAAGACCTTCATGTGTGGATTTTCAAAATCTTGTCTACCATGAAAATTACTCACCCAACATTGCTTGGTGCCTAGTATGCTGAAACTACAGACATCATCTATTCGACACCACCAGTCCATATGGAAAAGTATGGTTAGATGATGTACATGCTGAGAGTCCAGTTGTTGAAACACTTTTACATTTTCATATATATCTTTATGAAGACAAGTGTTTTGCTGTTACAACAATCATGACATACAAGGCAGCATGCGGAACCTTTGTTTTATGGATTTGGTATTGGTTCTAATATAGAAATTGTTACTTCCTTTCTCTGGTCTTTTGCATTGCAAAGACCTGCTCCTGTAGGGCTTCCAATTACCTGGTCCCTGAATAAGTTTTAGTGGCCCTTATTAAGGAGGCAGACCCCCACTCATTTCCTAAGTCATATGACATCCGGAAAGTAAGTACATCATTGGCTTTCTTCAGAAATGTTTGTTTCAAAGAAGTCTCCAAGTGTACAGGGTGGTCATCAGAAACAGTATTCTTAAAACATTATTGCCATGAGCTTGAACAAATTCAACTACACTGTGTATCAGTGGGTGGTATGGTAAGTCCTGACCCCATAGGTGCTATGGTGGAAAACCAGGGATGTTCTTGATGTGGTGGGTATGCTAAGATATCACTGGTAAAGGTGTAACAATACTGCAACCAAACTCATCATATTTAATAAGTCACTTTAGAGCTACATCCTAATATTTATAAGTTCATGTTCTTTGTTGCCAAACCCTATGGGTATCTGGAATAAGGAATGTGGCTTATAACTTGTGGCTTAACCTTGGACCAAAAATTTCATCTGGGTTGTTGGGATTGAAATTTAAGAGCTTAGCCATTTCGTCACCTGTCAATTTCTTTTGTAAGCTCCTTTGAGGACAAACAGCAGCCACACTATCAAAAAACAGGTTTTGACAGGAAAAACCTATTTTTGGTAGCTGCAGTGAGTCCTCAAACCCACCCACTTTCCCTGATGAAAAGGCTTGGGATTTGGGTGAACAATTATCTGCATGGACCTGAAAGAGAGCAATGAGTAAATAGGTCTGGAACAGAGAGCATGGTTGACACAATAATAGCTGACGTGCTATGCTCTGTTGCCACATCTGCAGGTTAAGAATAGGATTTGAACCTTGGCAGTCACTGTAGACAAGAGAAAGAGCCCCCTTGTCTTGAGTCCTTTACTCTATCAGTGTCAATGTGCACTATACTGGCCAAGGCCAACTAGAAGAGATTTCTTTGCAATTGGTTGGTCTATCTTATTGAGCCCTTCAGGGACCATGAGAATAACTCTTTTGAGGACTCAAAGTGGCTGCCAAAAATAGGTTTTTCCTGCGTCAAAACCTGTTTTTTAGGGAGTATTGTACACCATTTCGGGTCCTTAAAACATATTAAATGTTGCCTCAGACTGTCATAATAATAATAATAATAATATTGGCTTCAGTTCATATAACACAAAACTGGAGTACACCATGTCTTCACTGTTGGTAAAAATGTTGCAACTATTTTAAACAGTATTTGTTGCCCTGAGTGAAGAAAAACTGGTATTTGAAAACCCCAGCAGTAGGAAACAGCATATATAGTATTTGCATTTTAAAATTTCACAGATGGCTTAAAGTGAAATAAAAAAAATCTGATGACGTTTATCTGGAGATAATGAGATTTTGTCTTTCATTGCTCGTCAAGAAAAAAAGATGATGTCTTTTCAAGGTTATTTGAGCTTGCCTCCCATTGCAAACTAAGATAAGTTGTAACACAGTGCAAGAATATTAGCCAATACTCTTATCTCTGACCAACCACTAAACTTGATGAGGCCTTGGGTTACATTATATCTATCCTGGTCTGTTCATAGGAGTACTGTATGACTAACATGTCCCAGGGATATTGCATACCTAATCTGGCCTACTTGATTTTACACCTAATCTGTGTTAAGGGTCCTTTATATATAACTTTTCCAGCAGTGTCGACACTATACACTTGAGCTGTTCCGATGAGTGCTATGTAATTAGCCTGGCACTATGGCACAGGATACCAAACTGCCCAAGATTTACCATCTACCTAGTGTACCTTAGGTTTGTTTTACACTTGTGCCAGCCCAAGGGGGTTGTATACCTAACCTGCCCTAGAACTTCCATCTACTCAGCCTAAATTAGTTGTGTATTATATCAAACTTATGGGTGTTGTATACCTATTTGCCCTAAATCTGTCATCTACCAAGCCGACATTAGATGTGTTTATACCTAACTTAACTCAAAAGAGTTATATACCTAACCAGTCCTAGATCTGCCATCTATTTAGCCTACATTAATTACATATTATGCCTGACCAAACACAAAAGTGTTGTATACCTAACCTGTTAAAAGGTTGCCATGTTCCTACTCTAACCCGGGATATTTAATGTGGGACTGTTTTACAGTTTCTATGTTTATGCCCATCCACTTGCTCTTCATCAAATAGTTCAGATGGTTAGAAGGGATATTGGTAAAGAAATCATGGACAGCCGAAAAGCACATAAATTGTCCATTACAACCATTACAAGAGATAAAAACAGCTAACAAAAAAATTGCAGGAGGATAAGCTAATAAGTTAGGAAGGCATAGTTATGCCATGAAGATATGGTTGCATCTTCAACAAAAGAAAATCCAAAATAATTCATTGCATATGTGACAGCCGTAGACCAATCAGGATGTACCATAGGACCTTTAAAATATAGAGATAGCAATATTATTAGTAGTGATACATATATGACTAATCAATTAGGTGAATATTTTGCTAATGTGTACAATAATAAAGTGGGGTCAGAAAATCCTGGTGTCCCAATAACATACAGAAGGAATGAATTATTAAGGAAAATCGAAATAGCAGAGGAAATAGCAAAATTTCAAATAAAGTTGAACCATATCAGGCTTCCAGGTCCAGCTAGATTCTGCCCGAGGGTGTCTAAAGAAGAAGAATTTGCTCCTCACTTCCTAGACATCTAGCATCCTAGGAGCAGAGAAAACCAGTTAAGGATGAAAAACAAGGATGATTTTATGGATGAACTATGGAACTATAGGCCTGTTAGCTTGACTTCAGTTCACAAGAAGCCACAAGACTCTATCAAAGGAGATAATATAATGAAACATTGGAAATAACAAAAAATATAATTCTAGAGTCAACATGGATTTTATATCAAAAGAACATGCTTAACCAACCTTTTAGAATTTCCATGATGTTTTTAGCATAGACGATCAAAGTAGAGTAAAGATAATCAGCAAACAAGGACTTGTCATCAATGGATCACCCACTTCGGCAAAAATTCACAAGTGGTGTGCTTCGGGGGCTGGTATTGGGTTCTTTGCTCTTCATTATCTATATAAATGACTTAGACTTTGAGGTTAGCAAAGTAAGTTGTTTATTGTTGTTACAAAAATGGATGTCAGTGTTAATAGTAGAACATCAGTAAAAGTTATAGGAACACCATTAGAAAATGGCAGAGCCTACATAAACAAAAATGTCAAATATGAACTACTTTGCAAGGACTTCGGGAGTTGTCATCACTTTCACCTTGTTCACTTTGGTTTTATGTACAGTCCTCCACAGGGATAATTCCCTCTCAGGCTGGGCCCTTGTATATTTTCAGTATAACTGGCTTCTTATATTTTATAATTATCTTTCAGTGTTTTCTCGTCAGCATGGTAGCTCCTGCAGAATAGGAGAGTCTTTAGTTTTATATATATTTTTAAATTTGCTTTCTTCTTGTATGCTAGTTTTATTTCTTACGGACTGTATGTTTATTAAATTGCAAAGATTATTAATCAAAGCCATGATCCATATTATTTTTCACCTTTGATACATATTTCTTTACACAGTTTTTACACTTGAAGATGCTGCTAACACATTCATTTGATTTGTGATTTTCACCACATCAATTTGTTGCGCCCTGACCAAATTCCTGACACATATAGCATTGATAAGGCATGTAACAGTCGTATACTGTGCAACGGCTATACAGTGTACACAAGGTGTCACCTCTATCATAGATAGCTTTTCGTATTTGTGGTGTGCATTTGATGATATAGTGTTTATATTTGTCATCTTTGGCTATCATTTCCTTTACAATTTTCAGGGCGTCGTTTTCAGAAATGAGGTTACCTATCCATGGATTTTTCTTTACAACGTTATCGACAATGTCATCTTCATCCTTCGGAACATAGACTACTTTTATTTTTGGTTTAAGTTTACCCTTCTCATTTACTGATATATTGCTGATTTCCTGAATCTCCATGTTTGTCTTTTTCAAGTTTTTCCTGTCTGGAAATCTTACAAATAAGTGTCCATCTCTTGTTGGTTTAACCTGTTCAACTGGCACCGTTATTCTACTCATAATTTGTGTTTTCATTTGCTGCTGTGCTCTCTTCTTTCGCAGATTTGATCAGAAGTACTTTTTTGGTCTTTAATGTTTCAGCGCAAGTTTTGTCCATGGAAATATCTGGGAGTCATTATCACCTGTGAATTACACCCTCTAGGAAATGTATATACTGTAATTTAGAAGTTGACAAAAAAATGTCCAGAAAATACTGGAAGATGTTAAACATCGGTACCAATAGGAAAAAGGAGACCATGCTAGTTAGTCTACATTGAGAGTACTCTTTCAAAATTCTGGGTGCTGTCTGGTAGGAAGAGCATAGGAAAATTAAGAGATATCGCAAGCAAGAGCTACCAAATTAATGAAATCAGTCAGAATGCTTCAAGCTGCACTCTCTAGGAAAGCTATGGTTGAGAGCTTGGTTGGCAGAAACATTCAAGAGATTTGAGGTAAACAGATGCCACTACTCTATGTTATTTATAACTAAGGTAGATCCAATGAATATAAACTAGAAATAGAAAGTTTTCATCACCAGCCACTGTGGAAACTTTCTCACATATAAAATAACTTAATTTGGGAAAAGACTATTATCTGAAACTCAATAAGAAAAAATTTGTGACACAGTTTTGTGTGTGTGTTTTCAAAGTGCCTCCATGGGTGGACAAGCAAGCTTTCGAAACTTCTTCATCCATGTAACTACAGTTAATGATTGTGCTTCATTTACAATCAATCCATGTAACTACAATTAATGATTGTGCTTCATTTACAATCAGTATACCTAACCCACCGATAATGCATTGTACACCTTATGTGCGAAAGTTTTCAATGCGGAAAACGTGCCCTAAGGGCACCATCCACTTAACTTGTCCTAGGGACACCTTCCATGTAACCATTCCTGCAGTGTATTTTGTGGGCACTATGGAACCACATACTTAATTTCTCAAATGGTGCTTTGTACCCAAGCACCATTGGAATACCATACACATAAACTACCTTCAGTGTTCAACATACCTAATCCATCCTTGATACTCTTTATTTCTAACTCATAAAAGAAATTCTCAAAGCTGTGAGTTTATCCCGCTGTTTTTTAACCTGCTGTTTAGACCATACTCTGCTGAATCAGACTTCGAAGCGCCCTTTACTTAAACTATTTTGAAGGGTCCTTATCTGTTGCCCAAAAATCAATCGACGAAGGAACGAAAGCTTATTTGTCGTGCTTATTTACAGGAACGCACCAAATTAATTTGCTGTCAAATTAAGCTGGTCTAGTGTCAGCACGCACGCTTGCTCTTACGAGCAACCAGTGAAAAAATGCACGTGTGAGGATGTTAGGAAAATGTCATATTTGTTATCCGAATCTTAGAGTGCCCGCTGCCATTTTAACATTGACAAAAGAGTCGGTCATAAGGGTGTAGATTCCACTCACTTCAGGGCGAAGTCTACAAATAAATGCGAGGACATTCGTGAGTTGCACAGTGTTCATTTTTATGTGCGACATCGTACCCGCCAAAATTAGCCTTCGTTTTATAATGAAGAACAAAGGAACCATAAAAAGATTCCGTTTAATTTTACAGAGCATTTGTCAGTTCTGATGTATTATTGCGACGTGAATCGGTGTGTAGAGTTAATGCTATCAAACGCAGATAACGTCAACGAAATTGTAGGAAAATGTCGTTTGGGAAACATTTGGAATAGGAGATGATTAGGATACAAAATTGTACAAATATTTCTGTCATTCTCGGCACCTCTATAGCTTTTTTTTCTTTTTGCATATGTGTGTTTTTGTGTGTATATGAGAGAGAGAGAGAGAGAGAGAGAGAGAGAGAGAGATTGAAATAACATATAGAAAGGAGGAATTGCCTTTCACCCTTAAATTCATCTGGGGTCAGTTACACAGCAGGGGTGGACTGGGGGGAATACACACACACACACACACACACGGCACACGCAAATGGAGGCCTCATTAAGATTTGATTAATATTACATTTAACCATAATGGCATCGCTTTCCGAAATAATTGCTTCACGGTTCCTGAGAGGGAGTTAAGCAGAATAATATTCTGTTACCATTAACGCTTCGTCCTTTTGCGTGCTTTGTATTGGATTTCCAATTTCGATACTTGAGAAATACGTTATTTGTGGTAACCGGGTGTTGTCGCAACAAAGTGACGTCACCAAGTGCCAGAAATGAATAGTTGCTGTTATGACCAAATATGACCACAGAGAGGCGATGTTATTATATTCAAGTAATGGTATAACCTGAGATATTATGAGAAAGGTTTTTCATCTGTGTAAAGGAAAATAAATTAATGAGATATAACAAAATCTGCTTCTACCTGTGATCTGACAAGGATTGTGATCTGCTTGTCGTCACATCGCTTCATTTGCTGTGCTGTGTGGTGTGCCAATAAAAGCAAATACTGTAACTGCTGCCACGTTTAATGTCGTCAAATTTGCTGAAAAGTGAGCAAAGGAAGGATAGTGTAACAAACACTTTTATGTTTTTTTTTTTTTTTACTTTATAGCCATACTGCTATTGTTCCTTCAGCCCAGCGGGCGATAAAGGATGGTGTATTTTTAGATGTTGGGGCGACTCGCTGTCATGTTGACCATCTTATGCCTTCTGCCAACGGAACTATGTGAGGTGCAGCTTCTGTGCTGTGGCTCCACAGCCCTGGCAATTGCAGATTTGCAGCACGCCGCCATGGTCGCTTAGAGGCGACGAGAAGTCCGAGGCAGTTGCGGCCCGCAACGTGGCAATGACGTCGGTTCCTTTGCCAAACGCCCTGAGTCATGTTTTTACCTTCATGAATCCAATTTATTTCTCAAAGACTAATTAATCTAATGTATTCTACCTGGCGGCGGTCATTGTATACCTGGGGTTAATTGCTTCTCTCTCTACATACATGAGCAACGCTGGTGCCTAATCTATTCTGACATCATAGACTTTGTAACGTTCGTGTGTGTGTGTATGTGTGTATGCGTGTGCGCGCAGTGAGAAAAGAGAGAGAGAGAGAACGTTGGTGATTTTATTAGATCTTAAGGGCAAATTATAGTTGCTTCCCCTAATAACAGACAATTGTTTCACCACCGAAGATGGGAAGAGAATTTCTGTCGTCATATTTGGAGGTGTGAGAATCTACCTCGATGTGACACCAACAGCAAATCCTATTTTTTATTAAGAAATGTTCGCGTAACTATTTTCCTCTAACTTAATTACGGAAAGTCTTAATTATTATCGTTGTTCCCCATCAGGAAATGTCTGTAATTCTTCGACCCCACTCGTTCGTTTAAATCCGAACTTATTCATATTATTTTTTATTAGCGAATTCCAATATACTTTTGCATTTTTATAAGTAAAACTTTCAGATATGTCTGCCATTTATCCTGCTACGTTGTCCCGGGGAACGCGCAATGAAAAATATCCCCACTGATAATTATCCTTAATACAAATGATCAGGAGGTATTTCCCTGCATTATTGCGTCATGCTTTAAACAATGATCGTGAGGCCATTAACCTCAATCAAATTAACACGGTGACAGAGCTACTAACCATCCCTTGAATTACGGGCAATTAGCGGTATCGTTATGGGTCCTGGTGGGGAGCGAATTCGGATAAACTGTTATCGAACGATTCTGTAACCGACGACAATTCTTGGCTGTCGCTTCGCCGCCCCTTTAATTAGTTCTCCCCTGTAACGTGTTCTGCGTAGATGGACGGGAATGTGTGGATGTGTACGTGGATTTGTATATATACATATATACATACATATACATATATACTGTATATATATATATATATATATATATATATATATATATATATATATATATATATGATTTACATAAACCTTTAGCTTAGTGGCTAACTACCTTACCTCACCAGCTAGAGGCCAGTGCTCGCTTCAGTTTGCGCAGTTTGCAAATGATGAGTAAAATACGTCTTCTCAAAGACAGGATAAATTAATCACATGGTTCGTCGGCACCATTCCTTAGCTGTTTAAGTAAACTACTGTTTCGTTAACAATCAATCTTAAGTACAGTTCTTAATTTTCAACTCAGCGGTTCTGTTACTAAACTAAACTTTTTCACCGGTGTTTTATCGCTTGTCAGATTGTAATTCAAAGTTTTTATAAATACAAGTAAACACAACAAATATATATTCCCATATACGGTAGAAGAGACTATCCTTGGTAGGCAAGTCTTCTAGAAGGACACTCCAAAATCAAAACAGCGGGTGGAAGGGACCCTTTAGTCTTGGCAGGCAACCCTTCTGAGAGAAGACTACTCAGAATACAAAACCTTGTTCTCCAACCTTGGAGTCTGCCACAGCCATTGTACCGTGGCCTTCCACGGTCTTGGGTTTGAGTTCCTTAGCTTGAGGGTACAATCAGGCAGTTTTGCTCGATTTTTGTTCACTCCTGTTTTTTTTAAAAGTGTGTAGGACAGGCTGACGAGAAAGCAAAAGTTGTTTGGTGGATTATCAGGAAAGCGCCATCTTCTTTACTTAATCTTTTCCTTCTAGACTTTTTGTGATTTTCCCTTCCACCGGTGCTGTGGCAAGCCTGGCGGGTTTCTCATTTGCCTTACAAGGTGTGCCAGCTCTTTGTCAACTAGTTGCCCCTGGCGCTTTTTTTAATGATATGTGGTCAGTTTTATTCAGAATTTCAATGGAATTATTGTAAAAAACGTGAATGATGTTGTTGTTGTTGATTTTGTTCTTTGTTGTTCTGCTGATTTTTACTGTTGCTGCTGTTATGAGCCTATTTATTAGTTTTCCTTCTAATTTTATGTTGCTACTTTTAATTAATCTGAACCCTGGGTCTGCTACTGATTACTGTAAGAAAAATTGCAGAGTACTTTACTCAAATATTCGAGGCTTAAGGTCAAATTTTCTTGATCTCCAGAGTTGTGCTTGTAAATACTATTTGATGTGTGTTCCTGAGACACCTGTAGGTAGTAATAAGGCAAAGGTCGAGTTTTTAATCACTGGGTTTGATTTCCCTTACCTTATTTATCGTCATAACATCCCACATGCACAAGGTATGCCTGTATACTTAAGATCCGAATGACCTACTTACGCCAGAAAAATTTGGAATGTACTTGCCATGAAGTTCTTTGTCTTAAGATTTGTGTTATTGCTGTTTACAGCAACACAAATATTGACGATTATATATATATATATATATATATATATATATATATATATATATATATATATATATATATATGTATGTATGTATGTATACAGGTATATATATCTATATATATGTGTGTGTGCGATTAATATGGCTCAGTCACAGGATTCAAAAGCTTCATTCGTTATTTGTGGAGACTGCAACGTAAAGCATAGCGAGTGGCTTAATTCCAATTACACAGATCAACATGACCGGTCTGCTTTTGAGTTCCGTGTATCCTCTGATTTTGTCCAGCTAATTTGAGGAACCCATGCATATTTCTGGTAACAGATTAGACTTCATATTCACAGATGCTCCAGCTATCGTCACGTCCAAGGTCTGCCATTATAGAGGCACTTCCGACCGTTGTGCCATTGAGACGGACATATCTGACATTCAGTATATTCCGAAGGCCACAATTTAGAAAACCCGCTCATCAACTGGGGGAGGGTAGTCAGGATGGACTTAGAAATTATAAAAAGTCTAGAAGAAAAAGATTAAATAAAGAAGAAGGCGCTTTTCTGATAATCCACCAGGGAACTTTTGCTTTTTCATCAGCCTGTCCTACGCACGTTACATAAAAACAGGAAAGTGAACAAAAAAAAGGGAAAAATGACTGATTGTACCCTCAAGCAAGGGAACTCAAACCGAAGGCCATGGAAGGCCATGGCATAATGGTGGTGACAGAGTCCAAGGTTGGAGAACAAGGTTTGTATTCAGAGTAACCTTTTCGAAGAAGGGTTGCCTACCAAGGCCAAAGGGTCACTTCCACTCGCTGGTTTGATTTCGGAGTGTCCGTCTCCCAAAAGAGTTCCCTGCCTAGGCTAACGAGTGTTATCAACCTTACTCGTCACACCTTGAAGTGAATGTTGCTAAGAAAAGTCACCTGCCTAGTATGGTAAGGGCATCTGCAAGATGATCTTTGCTAACGGCTTCTCCTCTCCAACTAGTGACACACTTCAGTGGGATTTGAAGTGTCTGTGCAGTAGTAGTTAATAGTATCAGGCCCCACCGGGAGCGTCACATGGACGGACTTAAAACGGTAGTTATGCGGACACAATGGGCAGTCGGGAGGGACATTCCTAAACATCAAGGTGCCTGTTGCCTCTTAGTAAGTCTTTCATCAGTGACTGATGATTTCTGGTTGTGCAGACTGTTATAAGCCCTTGGTATGGGACGATCTTTCGGCCAGTCATATCTATATTGGTCATTCCAAATCGAAAAGGAGCGAAAATTCGGAACTCACATATCCTGGACCACCTGAGAAAAAGATCCCGTAAATATCTGGAACTTCAGTTTTAAGAAATGAGGAGAAAGAATGAATGGCACAAGACTACTACTCGGACTCAAGTTTCCAAAAACACCTATAAATTCCAAAAGAGTTTCGAATTGTTCGCGGATAAAGCGACTACGGGAATGATGAAGACTGGGTCACGACAGTGTTTTTGACCCAACTGTATGTTTTCACTCTAGCCTGTCTCGGAATGTTGAGCTGAATATTAGCTGAATATTATAACATACTTTAAATGTAGTAAAGAGAAATGCGAAATCGCTATGATTCAAGAAGAAATGCTAATTAACTGCAATGTCTAAACATATAGTAGAACTTCATATCAAAGATAAACTAGTTAGTCTGAATGTTTAAGCAAAAATTTTGTTTGGAAATATACGAAAAGGGAATATTTACGTTATGTATAAATAATATATATATATGTATATATATACTGTATATATATATAATATATATATATATATATATATATATATATATATATATATATATATATATATATATATATATATACATAAATAGTTAGATACAGATAGATAGACAGTCCTGTTATAATTAAAAACATCTTGGAAACAAAAATTTTAACTCTCTCTCTCTCTCTCTCTCTCTCTCTCTCTCTCTCTCTCTCTCTCTCTCTTTGTGTTATCCAAACTTCTTCATATGCTCTTTCCTTTTCTTCCCTCTTTCTCTCTCTGTTATCAAATGTCATTTGCTCTCTCTCTCTCTCTCTCTCTCTCTCTCTCTCTCTCTCTCTCTCTCTGCTTCCCTGTCTACTAAATTTTGTCATCTGCCACCTCGTCAGTCGTGCGAGGGGATAACGAGAGAGAACGAGTGAAGAAAGGATCAGGGAAAGTCCAATTTGCATCCTTCTCTCAATCGTCGACTTGTAAAATTGGCCATTTTCAGTAAATTGTCACATTTTCTCACGGGCTAAACAGCGCCCCGACTTTTGTCTTTCCTGTTAGACCGCGTTCCACTTCGATTCGTCCTCCCGGCGCCGGGGTAGGGAGAGACGGCGCTGCGCGTTTCGAGTTCCTTCTCGTAATTAGACGAAATTTAAGTTTCTTTGTATTTTTACTGCTGTTTTAGGGCCCGTTGCCCACCTCGTTCGAAAGCAGGACCGAAGAAAATCGCTACGAAAGTTCGTGCGTTCGTGTTATTTCTTTTTTTTCGTCGGGAACGAATGCGGGAAGAAACATCGAATCCCCATCCCCCACCTAGACTCCTCCCCTCTCCCCAACCCTCCCCCGTTTCTCTCTCTCTCTCTCTCTCTCTCTCTCTCTCTCTCTCTCTCTCTCTCTCTCTCTCGTCCAGATCCTTCCCCTCGGAGGCCAAGAGACGTAAAAGTAGGAAGGTGGTGCTAACCCCGGGTAATTGGTTCCCCTGGGGATGACAGAAAACGGGGAATGAGGCCCCTGCTTGGCTGATTTGCATATTTATTTGCATCACATGTCAAAAAGAGTAAGGTTATTGACTAGTTACCCTGAGTTATCCGGGCCAAATCCGCTCGGATGGGCCAAAGTAAGGGTCCTCATCTCGCGCTTTGTAGTGCCATTCATCACCAGAAGTCAGAAGGAAAATTCCCGCGTCATAAAAAAAGAAAATGGAGCTATTTGCATACCATCGAAAGAGTTGTCACACGAGATCACAAAAGAGGAAAGGAAAAGAGGAAGAAGAAGTTGGAGGTTGCTCTCTCTCTCTCTCTCTCTCTCTCTCTCTCTCTCTCTCTCTCTCTCTCTCTCGTCACACGACAAACTACGATATAATGTGCCCGTGATAAGAATACATGGCAGGGACATGAAGGAACTTTTCAGCCAAATACATTGCAATCGTAAAATTTAGTAGGGATCATTTTTCTCCTGCTTCCTTTCGGCTTTAGTATTGTGATGACGCCTTAAATGAAGAATATTTCATGAAAAATAACGGTCGTAAACGTTATTATCACCCCCCCTCTCTCTCTCTCTCTCTCTCTCTCTCTCTCTCTCTCTCTCTCTCTCTCTCTCTCTCTCTCTCTCTCCACACACACACACACACACTATATTTAGGTTAGATTTCAAAATTTGGCAGCCAAACATTAAAGTTAATGACTCATTTAAGGTTTTTCCAACAGTAAAGAATTAGTACATAACCTTCCTCATGCATACACATATATATGTATATATAACATATACATACATTTATGTATATATATTTGTATACATATGAATATATAATATATATATAAATGTGTATGTTTATGTATATATATATATATATATATATATATATATATATATATATATATATATATATATATATATATATATATATATATATATATATATATATATATATATATATATATATATATATATATATATATATATATATATATATATAATATTATACGGCATTTCCCTTCTTTGTAAAAACATTTTGTTGTAATTTGATATACTGAATGTTTTTCCTTTGCTTGATAAGGAATCATTCCTTTGCAATAGCTACTCTTATTTTTGGAGAGATTTGATCACCGACATTGTTAACTGAATTTGCCGGTCACTCCCAGAACAGAGAATCTTGCAAACTTCCATAAAGTGATTGGTCAGTTAAGAGAAATCATAGTAGTTTTGATGCCAAAGCTTCAACGTCAAAGGTCTGGGATTCGAGCGGTGTTCAGGGCGAAACTTTCTCGGTTTAAGATCAATTTCACTCGAGACAGGTTTTAACTCTGTTATTATAACGCGTATGAATACAATTATTCCTAAGTGCTGATTTTACTTTTCACTTATTTCTTACTCTGTGAGGCAGGTTGTTCATCGATGACGCAGTTGCCGACCCCTCCACCAGCTCTTCTGTCTTACCGTATGAGGTCCTCCTGAGTGAGAGTGCCCCTTGCAGATTCAGTGCATTTCCATACTTTCTGGGATAATGTTCTTTCGTGGTGGATAGTTCCTACAAAATTGGTCCAGAAGTTTTCTCTGGCTTTCATTTTAATTACTCTACACTGGTCCGCCATAAATTGAAGAGTTCTGCAGTGTTCTTCATTATGACTTTTGCGCCACCCACTGGACACATAATTCATTAGTATATTGTAGTGCTTGACATTTGTCATTTTTAGACCCGTTAATATTACCTTTAATATTTTTACGTCTCCTGTTTTGTTTTGATAAAACGATTTCTATTTGGTTTCTGTAAGTCATTCGCAAGTTCTTAAGATCCTTGTGTCTGACACTTCGTATGTTTTCTACCATTACCCAATATCTTTAACGAAGACGTCTGGCAGTCTTGTCATTAGGTAAATGGAGACTTTTTCTACTTTTGATATATTGTCTTTTCTTAACATCAATCACAGGAGTGCAAATGATCAGAAACAAAGTATTCGCCATCTCCAACCGAGCATCTCCTGTATGGATCTTTATAAAAGCATACATAATCAAACCTTCCTCTCTTACCATGTGTGGGTTCATTATCACCCAAGACCCTTATGTGTTCGAAATTCTCTGTGTATTCATATCATCTTCCATTTTCATTACAGTGATCTTCTAAAGAATCCAGTGCAGGATGCCTTACATTTAAATCCCCTACTAACATCGTCGGTTCTTCATATATAAAATCAGGAGATTTGTTTGTGCTCAATTTCCTGCTCGGGAAATAAAGATTAACAATATTTAGTGTGTAACCATCTATTACTACTCTTATTCCTATGCTTTCAATATTATTCCCTAAATCAGTTGTCAACATGTGAGTTGGGATAGTGTTCTTAACATATATAACTAATCCCTTTATATTATTTGATGTTCAAGAATAAATGTTTTATAATTTTTTAATCGGGTGTTAAAGGAATCATCTATTAGTGTCTCTTGTAAGCAAATGATGTGTCTTTTTCTAAGGCATACCATACTCTTGTACGTCAGTGGAACGTCTTTTAAGGCTGTTCACATTCCAACTCAGAACTGACAACTCATTTTTAAGCATTGAAGTGAGGATCATACGTTCCACAATTATTAACCACTGGATCAGTTACAAAATGGAGAATTTTAGCCTATTGGCATACCTTCTTGAACTTCATCTTGATTTTTCGATGAGAAAAAATGCGATTCAAGAATTTTAGTTCGCTTTTCATCACTGCCATCTTGAGGGGTCTGTGTCACCTCAAATATTTTTCACATTTTCCAGCATCAATTTTGTATCACGTGATATAGATGAATCACTGACCAACTCACACGTTCGCTCTTGCCCATTTTGTTTTTCTTTTTTTCGGACAGTTTCCTCTTTCTCACCGATTGTTTCCTTGAGTTCCTCGTACTTCTTTTTTCCTTTCAGCAGACTTAACTAGACGTTGATGTTGTTGGTGGCTTTTTTTAAGTTCCTGTTTGCTGTTTTCTAATTTTTGCATTCTATTGAGTTCATTATTTTTTGTTGTGTGCGTCACACATCGAAGGGGACGATGGGGGTCAGGCCGGGGGAGTCCCCTTCTTACTTGTTATTGTGTGTCCGGAGAGAGGGAAACCCTTCCATCCTTAAATTCTCTTGCGGATGGGGTGTCACTGTGGGTGCCCCACTATCCATATTACGACTCCCTAATCTCCTTTGTTACCCTCATACAGATTGAACAGGCTGAGAAATGGCAATGGACTTGGTTGTTCTAGAATTTGCAATCACTGTTTTAAAAAAGTAGGAAGCTTCAAATTAAGAGAAGTGATGGCCTCTTGTTGTCACAGTGACAAGAGTGGTATTAGATAGCAATGCAGCCTGCACAGAAATCTCAGTTTGGGACGATTATGGCAACTGAGTAATGAATTTAGTTTCCTTGTATCAGGTGGCAAAAGATTTAACCAGTACCCCAAGGCTTAGGGCTGCAGCATCCATGCTTTCTCTGCCGGCTTTTCGTTCTTTGATTAGAGGGTGCAATTGTGACATTTCCTTTGATTATTCGTTTTTCATTCGTTATAATTTTATATATATATATATATATATATATATATATATATATATATATATATATATATATATATATATATATATATATATATAGTTAGGAACAATCGTTTGTCGACATTTAGTGGGTTGTTGCCTCCTTTTTTTTTTTTTTGTTTTTCTTATGGCGAGCTGTCGTCTATGATATAGACTTCGCCAGTCAGGTTATATAACATATAGTCAGGTTCGTAGCAGCAACGGCCAGGTTCTGGAGGGCAGAATGACCGATGGTCCAGGGCAGCAGCAGGTATATATACCTGCGACTTTATATATCAGGTATATATAGAGTTTATGAAGACGAGATGGTTGCCGTGTCGGTTCTGTCATGGTCGCCGGTACTGGAGGAGGACGCCAGCACTTTGAGGACATGATGGTTGAGAGACTCTGTCGGATTGTCCTGCAGTGTTCCTTTGAGCCAAGTTCAAGTATTTAGACTGCCTGGGTATTGTTTATACCAACTTATTAATTTTATCGTAATGTTTATTTTGTTTTATATGATTTTCCTTCCCTGTTTAATGCCTATTGGGACAGTCATTTGTAATGTCTGTTGAGCTGGTCATCTTTATTATGTTTTTGCCTTTATGTTTTAAAGACCAGTTAATTGTTGCCACCCCTTTAAGTGCAGTTATAATGTTCATTTAATTGTTTATTCTAAATTGAACCAATTTCTATGAGTAAATAATTTATTGTAAATGATTAATTTTTAGGTAACTTTTTGTATTTGTTCTCTTTCCTTTGTTTGTCACCTGTTGTCAGATTTCAGCAAGCAGTTTGGTCAAGATGCCTGGAAGATGACACATCTTGGGCATTGGTTCTGTTTTGGCTGGCGGGGTGTGGCAGCCTTGGGGGAGAGTTTTTTGTCTGTAAAAAAAAATTTATTGAAAGGGGAGGTGTTAGGAACAATCTTTGTCGATTGTTAGCCAGACACTTTTGTTTTTTTTTTTTTTTTGTTTTTCTTGCTGGGAGCTGTCATCTGGTGAATGGCGTCAGATTTCGCCAGTGAGGGCCTCCCCCAACGAGTCAGGTCACCACCTGAGCCAGGTTCTGGGCAGAACCAGTTTCTTGGTCAGGGCAGCAGCAGGTATCCGAACGGACATTCCATGTCAGGTCCTAGCAGCAGAGAGTTTCTTGAAGACGAGATGGTTGCCATTCGGTTCTGTCATTCTTCGGTACTGGAGAGGACTTCAGCACAGTAAAGGACATGATGGTTGGCGTTTCGACTTTCGGAGTTGTCCTGCAGTGTTCCTTTGAGCTGCCAGTTTGTATTTAGTGTTTTATTGAGTGTTTTTATATTTTTGAATGGCCATTTTACTTTAGTGTTTATTTCAAGTGTTTTGTGTTTCAGTGTTTAATGTGTTTATTTTAATTCTGTTGAGCTGCTCATCTTTATTATGTTTTTGACTCCTTTATGTTTTACTGATTAATTGTTATGTTTTATATTTTCACTAGTTATACTGTTCATTTAATTGTTTATTCTAAATTGAACCAATTCTCACTGTAAATAGTACTGTAAATAATTTTTGTAAATAAATTAATTTTTGGGCTTGTTGTATTTGTTCTGACCATTCTTTGTTTGTCAGTAGGAAGCCCAACTCCTTGTTTGCAAGCCTCAGATATTATATATTTTCTATTTTTTTATCCTTTTATTGTAAATACAATTAATTTAGTTAATATAGTGTTTATATAACATAAATGCATGAAGTATACCAGACTACAGCTCATATATAAACATATATTTTTCTTTTCTTTATTATGATTCCCTGGACTGTAAAGTCAGATTTTCATAGGCCAAGTGAGAAAAATTCTATTGCTGACCTGTTAAAGTGTCCTACAAACCGACAGAAAACCAGAGAAAATTATAAAAATGGCAACCTTCACAAAACTTATCGTTTTCTGATCTGTCCCTTCCCTTTATTGGGACAGACATTTGTTGTGTTTGCAACAAAGAAAAAAGGTTGAGTGATTAGCAGCTTAAATGAAGCTAAGCTGCTTAAAACAACCATTCTATGAGGCAGAGTGATCGTGCTGAATTGTCTTTCCACAGGACACCTGTTGGAGATGCAAGCAGATGGTCAAGACACCTGGAAGATGACTTATCTTGGGCACGGTCACCAATTTTTACAAACGTGACTGACCCTCAGCAGATGCCTTAGGGCCAGGATAGGAAGATCTTTGCAGTTAGCCTGAGAGAACGGAGAACCATGTGTTAGATTTTGTCACCACCTGCCTTCCTTTCATGATCCAGTTCCTTTGTCACCACGTGAACGGACATTCCATGTGAACTAGTTATAGTGCCAATAGTGTGAAAAAATTTCGTCATTCTGTGCAGAGACCCTTTCCCCTCAACAGTAAAGCACAAGGAATCAGTCACGACATTTTTTTAGAAGTGCAGACGTTATTATATCTCTGTATCCATTGTGCCACAGTGCCATTTCAAGTGTTTTGTGTTTCAGTGAAATGTTTATTTATTCCTGAGACCTTGGCAGGTGCAGTTTCGATCCATCTGTATGTTTTATATTTTCCCTTACTGGAGTGTAAAAGTTAAATCTCTTGCAGAGGGACCCATTTGCCATGGACTCTTCTTGGGCTGTGCTTGTGACCATTCAAGTCAAGGTCCAGGCTTTCAGCCTCAATATTATTTACTTTTCTATTTTTTTATCCTTTTATTGTAAATGCAATTACTTTAGTTAACCCCAGTGTTTACATAACATTTCATGAAAGCCCAAATATGGTTTATCCCTTTTTTCTTTTCTTTTATGATTCCCTGGAAAATAAAGTCAGATTTTCAAGGCCAAATGAGTAAAATTCTGACCTTGACCTGTTAAAGTGTTCTACCCAGAAAACCAGGAAAATCATAAAAATGGCAACCTTCCCATAGATCTCCTTTTGTGGTTGAAATTCTCCCCTATTGTTGCTTTGTTGTCCATAACGGGCCAAATCAGTGATTAGCAAAAACTTTTTTGCGAGACAATTCTGAACCTAATTCCACGTCCACAGACCAATAAGTTCCATGTAAATAACTTATCTTAGCAAGAAAATTTTTATAAACGTGACTGACCCTAGGAAATTAGGGAAATAGGAACGCATGTAACAACTGAGAGAAGAGAACCACCGTGTTAGATTTTGTTAAACATGCCTTTCATGATAGGTAATTGAAACAAAGTGCTAACCATTTCCTTTTCGAGGAATCCAAAAATTCCTCTGTGCAAAATTTTCACTTCGCATTCTGGAATCGTGAATTATTTAGGCGCAGACGAACTCCCACGTGGGACAAGACAAAAGCAGTTTACATTGCTGAAATTCTCTCTCTCTCAGGTTAGCTAAAACTAAGTTCAAGTGTTAGGAAAGTGAAATTTGAACTCCGCTTCTAGGCAAAATTACAAGGTTATTTCACCATTATCCGCCCATCCTGTGAATTTCCCCAGTCAGGAAAGCCCAGACAGTGTTTTGTAAACAAAAGGGTCCATTCAATCATTGTCCGCATCAGCCTAGAGTCAGACGACCTTGGCCCCAAATCCCCTCCTTGCCTACCCAAATCTTCATTCATTGTGTAGTTTGTCTCGTAACTTTGTCCATACTCCGGCCACTTTCAGCAAAAAAAAAATTTTTTTAAAATCTAAGTTCCACGTCCTATGAGACAAATAAGTCCTCGGACGAAGGTCAATTTCCAAGTCCTAAGTCCTCCGTGACGAAATACAAATTCCACGTCCTCCGTGACGTCCTCAAATTCCACGTCCTCCGTGACGTCCTCAAATTCCACGTCCTCCGTGACGTCCTCAAACACGTCCTCCATGAGGTCCTGAAATTCCACGTCCTCCGTGACGTCCTCAAATTCCACGTCCTCCGTGACATCCTCAAATTCCACGTCCTCCGTGACGTCCACAAATTCCACATCCTCCGTGACGTCCACAAATTCCACGTCCATCGTGACGTCCTCAAATTCCACATCCTCCATGACTCCTCCGTGACGTCCACAAATTCCATGTCCTCTGTGATGCTTGTCCTACATGACGCCTCAAATTCCACGTCCTCCGTGATGTCCACCAAATTCCTCATCCCACGTGACAAAACAAATTCCACGTCCTCCACAACAAAATTAATTCTAAGTCTTACGAGATGACAAACCTACTATCCCCGCAATAACCGGCCGAGGCCGTGCAAGAGATGCAGTATATTTCTTCACTTTAGCCATTCAGGCCACCCCCACATCTGATTAAGATAAAATAATTCCAATCACCTGGTTGGCCCCACCAAAGTCGGTTCCTGATCCCATTTATTTCTCAATCTAAATTCATTTAACTTTAGAGGGCCCTACCAACTAAATCTGTCAAAATGTCAACTCCAAGAGCCCAACACAATGAGGAATTTAAATTCTACATGCAGGCAGGAAAAGACCTGGGAATGTCGGGCCAAGAATTACGGGACTGGGTCCAGGGGAACCTAGACGCTGCAAAGGCGGAGAGGGAGATAGAAAGAAAAGAAAGGGAGAAAGAGAAAATTGCCCAGGAGAAGAGAGAGGAGATAGAAAGGCAAGAACAGGAGAAAGAGAGAATTGCCCAGGAGAAGAGAGGAGATAGAGAGGCAAGAGAGAGAGAGAGAGAGAGAGAAAGGCCGAAAGAGAGGAATGAGAACGACAGCACGCCCATGAACTCCAAGTGTTGGCCCAAAGGAGGGCCTCTCCCCCTGTTCCCACTGCGGGGATGAGCGCCCTCAGCCAGGACCATTCGTTTATGCCGAAGTGGACTGAGGCAGAGCCCGAAGTATGGCTCGATCGGGCCGAAAGGGTCCTAGACTGCTGCGCCCTCTCCCCCGCTGAACTTTCCCTTGTTCTCACCAAATTCCTTGGAGAGAAGGCACTTATTGCCTATCACACCCTCCCAGTGGAGGACCAGGGAGATTGGGAGGTTGTACACCAAGCTGTCACCAAGGCATACAAGATCTCCCCGAGCACTGGAGGAGACGATGGAGAGGGCAGACAAGAGATATAGGCCAGACGTGGTCAGATTCGGTGTACCACTTGGAGCGGGTGCTAGCGAAATGGCTCAAGTCCGAAGGGGCCACCAGCACAGCTGAGGTACTCAAGAAGTTTAAGTTACAACATTTCCTGAGCTATGCCCTCCCGCTCTGGTCATGCACATAGTAGAAAAAGTCCCTGCAACACTGACAGAGTGTTGCCACATAGATGATACATGGGAGACTCACCACCCTCAGGAGGGATCAGTGCAGCGGAAAATCTATTCCCCGCCCTTCCTCGGGGGATCTGCTCCCCCCAAGAATGGGAACTCGGGGAAAACACTAACGTGCGACATTTGTAAAAAGCCGAGGCACTCCTCTGACCAGTGCCGGAATCGGCCCACAGCCCCCTCTCACCACCCTCCGTGGCCTCCTGCGGCTGCCCCCAACCACCGCTAGCAGTGGGCACAGTGCCCTGGCGGGAGTTCTGCCATGAAATCTGCCGCGACTGTGGAAAGCGGGGACATTACTCCTCCTCCTATAAACTCTGCCCTCAACACAACCAGCCCAAGACAGTAGGCACTGTAGCTTGTCCTAAACGGCCCGCCGGGTGGATTGGGCTTGAGTCTGTGAGGGTCGCACCTCCAGACGGGTCCAGTCCTCCCTGGAAGTTAGAAAATATAGTCGATACTGGGTCGGAGGTGAGCCTTATCGTATGCAGCAAGGTCACCCCGGAGCCGTCATCCGTGGGGACAAACTGATGACGATCCTCTGGGTGAATGGGGACCAAAAGGACCTCCCAACAGTCAGATTGAGGGTCATCACGAGTGACGCCTCTAGAGAAAGGGAGCACCTCTTCAGCGTAGCTGAAATGTTAACAACTGGGAAGCCTCTTCTCCTGGGACAAGATCTGGTACAGTGGAGGGATCCCTCGATTCCAATTCACTGCTTGAAGCCATCCAAACCCGTGGGTGCCCCAAGGCCGCCTCGAAGAAATCAGGAGGATCTGCTTCCCTCTGGCCTGTCCCTAGGATCAATCCCTTGGCTCCAGGAGCTGCTCCCAGCCTCTGAAAAGGCAGAGACCAGTCCACCATCTACCACCCTCCTAATCAACAGGGCCGCAGCTGCCCTACCCTCCCTTGCGAGGGAGAAGTTAATAGAAGCCCAAAATGCAGATGCCTAAATACAACGCCTCCGCAGGGAAGCCGCCACCAGTGAGGATGCCCTCACTGACCTGATGAGAGACACTTTCCTGCTGGAGGCTGATCTCTTGTACAAGGTAACCCGGGGCCCAATGAGCAGCCCCAGGTGCGCCATAAGCTTGTGGTAGTCCCCCAGCCCTGCAGAAAGATGTGCTGAGTTTAGCCCATGACAGCATCAGCAGGCACTTTGGTGTCGCACGAACTGCTTGTGCCGTTGAGAACAAATTCCACTGGCCCAGACTCCGGAAAGGTGTGAAACAATTCGTTGCCTCCTGCCCGACCTGTCAGTGTCGGGAAACCCTAAGGAGGTAGTACCAAAAGCCCCCTCCGAAATATCCCCTTCGCCGGCATCCCCTTCTGGGGCGTCATCATCGATTATTTTACTCCACAGGGGAGAATGAAGGGTAAATCAGGAAACGCCCATTGCCTCACCATATAGATTGCTTTACCCGATATCCAGAGGCATTTCCGGTGAGGAGCAAAAGCTCGAAGAATGCAGTGAAGGCCCTAGTGAAGTTCTTCTGTTGGTTCGGGTTCCCTGCCACTATACAACAGACCAGGGTCGACACTTCATGTCGAAAGAGTTCTGTGACGGCATGGCCAGTCACGGAACAAAACATTTTCACTCAACGGCCTACCATCCCGAGAGCCAAGGGATAATTGAAAGGTTTCACCAATCATTATCCATGATACCCAAGAAATTGGAACACGAGGGAGGAGGTGGCTTGTGGGAGGACATCCTTCCGTATGCCCTTTTTGCCGCTCACCATGCTCCCTCTGAAACCAGAGGGTATAGCCCCTTTGAGCTGCTGTATGCTCACTCCACCCAGGTGCCCCTCGACATACTTTATGACGCGTGGGCAGACCCCACTCATGCGGATTGTGTGGAAGAATTGCCCAGTATACAAAAGAACCTTCGGGCGGCTTGGGCGGTGGCCCAGGCCACAGAGGTGGGGCGAAAATAAGATTCGACCAGACAGCCCGCTCTCGCTCCTTCGAGACATGAGATCAGGTCCTAGTCCTCTGGATAGGTGCCACGAGACCCCTCGAGACCCACTTCTCAGGCCCCCACAAAATCTTGGGAAAGTGCGGGGACCCAAATTATCTCGTAGACTGCGGGAAAAGGAGGGCCAAGTGGCTACACATAAACCTCCTAAAACCTTACCAAGCCCATAGTGAGGAGGCACCCGAAGATGACCCACCAACTCTTGGGGCAGTAGTTGGCACTGCTGCCCTGACCCACACGGCCACTACCAGTTCGGAAATACTCGAAAACATAGAAGAAATTACTCCCGGTCTCGCTGCCGCCCACTGGGAGGATATCCGACAGACATTGACTCGACACTCTCAGGTCGTCTGGGACACCCTTGGGTGCATGGACATTCTCCATCATTCAGTAAATATCAGAGAGGGCGTAAAACCCATAGCTCAGGGATACTACCAGGCCAACCCGGATAAGGCCCATAGGATTGAGGAGCAGGTCAAGCTCCAACTCGACCTCAGCCTTATAGAACATAGCCACAGCCTCTGGGCTTCCCCAATAGTTCCAGTGCCAAAGGAGGGCAGTGGAGATCGACTTTGCGTCGATTTCCGAAAATTGAATGAAGCAACGGAGTCGGAACCATATCCCCTTCCCCAGATCGAGGTTTGCTTAGATAGCCTGGGGAGTAGCCCCTATCTAAGCAAGATTGACTTGGAGAAGGGCTATTGGCAAGTCCCACTGTCCGAGGAGTCACGCCCTCAGACAGCATTCATAACTCTTAACGGAATCTGTCAATGCCATTCGGTTTAAAAAATGCTCCCAGCTGTTTCCAACACCTGATGAACGAGGTACTGGCGGGCATAAAGAACTGTGTGGTATACTTGGACGACATCATCACCTACACCAGCACCTGGGAAGAGCACTTAGAGATATTAGAGCAAATTTCAACTGCCCTGGGAAAAGCCAATTTAGTAGTGAACCTGAAAAAGTGCCAAGTAGGAAATGGGCGACTAGCGCCAAAAGAGGCAAATATAGAAGCCACAAGGAATATGGCCTACCTGCGAACCAAACGGGATGCCCAACGCTTCATTGGAATGGTACAGTACTTCCAAAGATTTATTCCAAACTTCGTGGGTGCTGCTGCCCCCATCACAAACCTCTTCTGGGGAAAGCAGCCCTTCAGGTGCACAGAAGAGTGCAAAAGGGCATATGATAATTTGAAGGCTGTCTCAATCACCAGGCCAGTACTGCACACCCCTGACTATGAACGGCCCTTTTGCCTAGCAGTAGATGCCAGTGACGTTGGCATCAGAGCAGTAATGTTCCAGGAGAAAGAGGGAGTTAGGCATCCAGTGGCATATCACGCCAAGAAATTGAAACCTGCAGAAACCCATTATAGTACCATCGAAAAGGAATTGCTAGGAATGGTACTGGCGATGAAACACTTTGAGTCATACCACGCCGACCACACCTTCCCACTAACAGTGTATACTGATCACAACCCCCTGCAGCATCTAACTACATTTAGGAATCAGAATAAACATTTAATGCGGTGGCGCCTCGATCTCCAGAACTATAACTGAAGAATCGAGCACATCAAAGGCACCGATAACAAGATCACCGACGTCCTATCCCAGCATCATAGCGAGTAATACCCCGGGGCCTTACTAGTGCCCAAAACTCCATCTCAGGGCAAGAAAACCCAAGGGCTACAGCCGTAAAAGGCGGGTCTGAGCCAGTACTTCTTAAATACAGGGAGCATGGTATTAAAGTAAAGTAGTATCAGTTTGTGTTGGAAGGAGTATCCCAGTAACGTAACATAAAGCATCTTTTCCGACTTCTTGATTATCAACATTCACACTCAAATGAAGGTGTGTATGTTATCTTCCATGGGGAGCTATTACAATTAGCAAGAAGTCGCTAGAAGCCGACCCTTTAGAATGTTGAGAGTGGGATTGTCGCTGCATAGCCGACCCAAGTTGATCCAGATACCAACACTTAAAACTTATCAGTATTCTGATCTGTCCTTTCCCTTTACCTGGGACAGACATTTGGATAGCACGGTCAAAAGGGGCAAGGATAAGAGGTTGAATGCCACTCCCTTAAGCAGCTTATGAACTAGGCTGCTTAAAACAACCATTCTATGAGCAGAGTGATCATGCTGAATTGTCTGTCTACAGGACACCTGAGTTGATCCAAGCAGATGGTCAAGACACCTGGAAGATTACACATCTTGTGCATGGTCACCATACAGGCCCAACATTGGGGCCCCTACCCTCGGCAGATACCTCAAAGGAGCCAGGACAGGAAGATCTTTGCAGTTAGCCAGACATGAGTGGGAGATCGCCATGAGACGCTGAGAGGGCCCCCCAACCCCGTCAACACCTGACCCTCCTGACTCAGATCCAGTTTCTTTGTCACCACGTGAACGGACATTCCATGTGAACTAGTGTATAGTGCCACGAGTGCGATCGCCCTTCGTCATTCTCCGCCAGAGACCCACTTCCCCCCACAGCAAAGCACAAGTGAAGGCTTTTCAGTCACGACATTTTGCCCTTAGAAGTGTTTATTCAGTGCCAGTATATCTCTGTATCCATTGTGCCATTTTACCCAGTGCTATTTCAAGTGTTTTGTGTTTCAGTGTTAAGTGTTCATTCATTCCTTGAGACCTTGGCACCCTCAGTGCAGTTTCGATCCATCTGTATGTTTTATATTTTCCCTTACTGGCGTGTGATCCTTAAATCTCTCTTGCAGAGGGACCCATTTGCCATGGACTCTTCTTGGGCTGTGCCTTGTGACCATTCAGGTCTCCAGTAGGAAGACCTCCAGGCTTTGCAAGACTCAGTATTATTTACTTTTCCATTTTTTTTATCCTTTTATTGTAAATACAATTAATTTAGTTAACCCCAGTGTTTACATAACATTCCCGCATGAAGTAGAGCCCTAAGCTCATATGAAACATCCCTTTTTCTTTTCTTTTTATGATTCCCTGGACTGTAAAGTCAGATTTTCAAGGCCAAGTGAGTAAAATTCCGTTGCTGACCTGTTAAAGTGGTCTACAAATCCAGAAAACCAGGAAAATCATATATATATATATATATATATATATATATATATATATATATATATATATATATATTTAATATATATATATATATATATTTAGATTTCATCTGTTTAATGTTCTTTCTCTGCTTGACTTTGCTAAGAAATTCATTATTGTTTAGTCTGTTTTATAATAATAATAATAATAATAATAATGTATTTAGAATGTAAAGGTATCTAATACCGTAAAGACGCATGACTGATTTTGTGTCGATTCTAGACATTCAGTGCTTGTATGAATTTCCATTTTAAAAAGAATCCCAGGGTTTCTTAACGTTAGGCATAATGTGAGTTTTTATATGATCCTCCAGGGAACGTGACATTGTAAACTTGTTCCTAAGTTTTGACACCAGTCTACTTTTATGAAACTAGCTGTCACTATCACGGTAATAGGAAGATGTCAGATTAGGATTTAATAGGCATAACGCTGCATTCTCAGTTACGTTTAACATAGCTACTCAGTCGCTTAAAAAAGGAAGGAAGGTTACTTTAGAAATATGACCGCGACCGAGAGGCCAAGATTTCAAACAGCGAAATGAATTCAGCAAATTCAAGGTTTATGTTTAGATCGTATCATTTATATTCAGATTTAACGACATAACCACATCATTACATTTTCTATTGCATTTGCATTAGAAATATGATCACGTTTGAAAAGACCAAGTCTCAAACCCGATAGATCAGGAGGTTTCAAACTAGGTATTAATTCTAAAGACGATCTCTCTCTCTCTCTCTCTCTCTCTCTCTCTCTCTCTCTCTCTCTCTCTCTCTCTCTCTCTCTCTCTCTCTGAGCGAGCGTGCTGGTTTCTGTTGGCAGGGAAGAAAAGAAAGAGGAAAAATGGCAGTTTTCAGTTCGTTCTCAATCAGGAAGCTGCTTCGTGCATTTGGGACTTTAATCCTATTAACGTGAGCCCCACCTGTTGAATACATCGATTTTCATTCAGTGTGCAGGCATAATCCTTATTCACCCAAATCAGCACAAACTTTCTTCATATTTCAGGGTGGATCTGGTAATATTGGGCGGCGGGGTTTATTTTCGCTTAGAAGTCTCGTGATTTTGTAACCTAAAAGCCAAAATTACTGATGGAGTAGTCTGTTGCGGTTTCGCTTCTCTCGCGCAGGATTGACGTTCGAACCTATTGACATCGTCTTGCCTTTTGACTTTGATTTGTTTCCTTTGAGGGCCAGTTTTACAGATGATGTAGAATCATTTTGAAAACACTGAAGACCGAAGTTAGAGAGTCAGTTAGATTTACATAAGGAAAATGAAGCCCAGATCTGGTCAGATCAAGTAGAAATATTGTTTTAAGATGTTTTAAATTAAGTTCGATAAAACAACGTAAGTTCATCCGTTTGCATCTCTTGTTGTAATTACTGTCTTTGTCTTAATCAGCTCAGTACCCGACAGGGTTGGCGAATGCCCTATGTCAAGAGGAGGTTGTATACAGGGCTCGTTGTAGATGTAAGTCTATCGGAGAAACTGGTCTTCTTCATGAAACTTGAAAATTTTATGTATTTCAGGTCTTCTAAAGCACTCCTGTTACTACTCATATCAATATCTTTTTAAAAGTATTTATTAGGCTTGTAGTGATCAGTGAATTTTTGTCATTTTTTTAGATATTTATTTTAGGTGCCATTCTACATAATTCAAGCAATCAATCATCTTAGTTGCATTCCTGCCTCTTTGATGATTAAATTAAAGTCGTAGATTAGATAAGTGCGGATGTAACTCAATGCCTTCTCCGTCCTTGACATTTTCGTTACCTTAATCAGCATTGACATCTTCCCTTCCTGGAAACAGAAAAAATGTATTGATTATATTATTCTTTTTATGCACGTTTTAAAGTTGGACAGGCATTTTGCTGTTTTTTAATTGTGTCTGTGGCAGTCGTGATCTTTTCGCGAATCTGAAGTCTGCAGAATATGATGTGAAAACAGACCCAGACTTTCAATCAGTTGGGAGATCAGCAAGATCATAAACTCCTTGAAGTACAGAGTCACTTGTACCTTCATGAACGTAAACCTCTTCGCTCAGGATCAAATCAGACCGAAGCTATCCTGTCAGTAGCACTGGCAACTACCAACTACTCCCAGTAGGGGGTTAGTGGCGTCAGTGCACTTCATGTGGTGCACTGTAGGCGTTGCTTAAGGTTCTTGGCAGCGTGCCTTCGGCCCCTAGCAGCAACCCCTTTCGTTCCTTTTACTGCACCTCCTTCCGTATTCTCTTTCTTCCATCTTTTTGTCCACGCTCTCCTAACAATTGATTCATAGTGCAACTGCGAGGTTTTCCACCTGTTACACCTTTCAAACCTTTCTACTCTCAATTTCCGTTTCAGCGCTGAGTGACCTCATAGGTCCCAGTGCTTGTCCTTTGGCCTAAATTCTACTGTATATTCAATTCAGCTACCAACTACGGTAGCAGAAGGCTTCAGAATTTAAAAGCTGCAGTAAAGTTCAATGAAGAACTTTGGTCGACTCAGGCTTCACATAGTCAGAGATATGTTAGTCTGACCTTTAAGACTTTTATTATTTCAGTAGATTTTATTCTTTCTTTTAATGCCATAGACTTCTTGTGACCTTGAGCTGCAAAGGGAAACGTCTGTGTTACTTACTTTCAAGGACATGAAGGCTTTCGTGACTACCATGCCCACGTCAAGTTGGTGTCTGACATGATCAAGCTTTGGTGTTCATGAATTTCATACTGGTGACCATGATTGTAAGTTTCATGTTCATGACTTTTAACCTCATGACTTTCTTGTTCTCGGCTTTCATGCTCATGACTTCCGTGATGGTGAGTTTCATGATCATGACTTCTTGCCCTTAACTTTCATTTTGGTGACAACCTTTACGGAGTTTCATGGTCATGACTTGTAAGCTCATAACTTTCAAGTTCTTGACTTTCATTCTCATGACTTTCATCCTCGTGACTTTCGTCCTCATGACTTTCATCCTCATGACTTTCTAACGTTCGTTAGTGATACTGTCAGCTTTAATTTCATTTATGCTTTTCTGTACGTTTTCGGGAGAACTGGTCAACAAGCTCATTATCATTTCAGTTTATTTCCTCTGTTCTCTGAAATGTTATCATTATTTAACAGTTCTACTTTTATTGCAAAATTATTAACTAGTGTTCAAAATCACGTCACTTTCACCCAAAATTAGCAGGTGCGGTTCCACTAGTCCTGTTTGTTATGAACTCTTACTGCTTTTTATACAAAAGCATTGTATGTTGTTATGGGGGATCGAATCAATTTTTGTTTAAAACTATAAGTTACGGAAGCTGGTATTCCTCTTGCTATCCTGAAGTGATGCTACTTAACTACAAACATTCATAGCTTTTCTTTGTTGCTTGAAACGCATAAGAGTTCTTGTCCATTCTCCCAAAAACAAGAGAGGTTTGCGTGGGATATTCCTGTGGAATGAAAGACCCGCTGATCTTCCTCCATTTAAAAGAGGAACGAATTAGTAACGCTGTGCGTCAGAGGTTTCCTCTGTATCCCAGAATTAGAATCATGATGAGTATCGGGAAGGATGATTCTGAAGTAGAATTCTGTAGGGGGAGGACTGGGCCGAGAGATATAGAAGGAAGGATGAAATGGGTTGCCGGTTGTTTGGTGGGGCGGTGAGGGGGTATTAGTGGATGGGGTTGGGGTTAGGGGATGATTTGGCCTGAGCGTCATCAATCAGCGGGTGCCAATACAAGACGCGGTGGGTTTCTCTCTCTCTCTCTCTCTCTCTCTCTCTCTCTCTCTCTCTCTCTCTCTCTCTCTCTCTCTTATATCAATCTGTTTATCTATAATTCAATTTTAACTAATCGTGTTTTATTGCTTTATTGTTGATTTTACCAACAATGCCCTGAGGTACCCATTGTTCTTCTAGCGACATCGATTAGGTGCAGGGTCCCTACTATCTGACTTTTCGTTAATACTTTGGAGCTTTAAATCGAGAGCGTTGGTATGTACTTTAGATTTAACTCCCGCCGCAGATGAATTACCATTATTTTTATCATGCATAACCAACATACATTTTTCTGGAAGAATCCTTGACTAACAGGCATCTTTCCGAAAAACCGGCATCTAAAGATTTCTTCACTGTTCCACGTGTTCATCTTATGAGCAATAAATTCGATGCTTCAAATAATCGACAAAAGAAGACTTATCGACTGGGGATATTAAAAGCGTGACTCTAAGAATACTCGCTGATATCTGCTTGTCTTGCATGGCAGTCTTTTTGCCTGCACATTTTCCCTTCTGCTGTCAAGTCAGTCTCACGATTTAATTAGATTGCAAATCCTTGCTGCTATGAATAGGATTCATTTCAAAGGGTGTTTACAGTCAAAGATTTTCCTTTAACCAGAAGAGAATTATATAACG
Organism: Macrobrachium rosenbergii; assembly: GCF_040412425.1. Lineage (NCBI taxonomy): Eukaryota > Metazoa > Arthropoda > Malacostraca > Decapoda > Palaemonidae > Macrobrachium > Macrobrachium rosenbergii. The sequence goes on from NC_089755.1 coordinate 22,915,180, forward strand.
CAATGGGGCAATTAACAACTGCATGTCGGAAAAACCCCGTTTTTATCATTATTATTTTAATTTTTCATATATACGTTTTTTACTTTATATTATTTTAATTTCATCTTTTATTTACAGAATTAATTGCATTTTTTGGAATTAACCGCCAAATTTCCTTGTTAAGAGTTAGTGTAACATAATGAAATAATCTGTTACATGGCCGTAGATTTATGCAATAAAATTTCGGTCCCTGTATACCGAATATGAATTTACGTTTGTAACCCGATGTAAGAATATATTCATCAGTTCACTTCGTCGCGGTTTTTGCCATTTTTCTTTTGCAGCACGATGATCAGAGACTTCAGAAAAGCAAGTTAGTAAGAGGGTCTCCTTTTCAATCTTTTGAGAGTAAATTCGTTTGTGCTTAACGTTTCTAGGAAAATATCCTTATCCTAAATGAAAGGCTTGGGTAAGCAGGGCTGTTCACTATTACATCCGGCAGGGAAGACGAGATGAATAACTTATCTAAAGGTAGTTTGTGTGAGGAAGGCTTTGATACGGATGAGAGAAAAGTGTTAGTGTAAGGGACTTTAATAGTGGGGTTGCAGGCGAGTCTCAGGTTGAGAAAACCTATGAAGTGTGTGTGTGTTATGTGGGAGGGAAGTCTTGGTAAAATAAAGAGCGTTATATATGTAAGGGGAGGTAGGGTTTTACTTGTGAGAGAGGCCGTGATCTTGGAAAGTCAATCTCCATTGTAGATGGTGTCAGGGAGTCAGTGATGTTGGTTGGAGAAGATTTGTTACAAGAAAGGTTGTGATGTGGGTGTGAGAAGTCTTGTTGCGATAAAGACTAAGATGTGGGTAGAAGAAGCCTTGGTATAAAAGAGGCTTTGATTGTGTGTGAGAAGTTTTGTTATAAGAGAGGCTGTGATGAGAGTGTGAGAATTTTTGTAATAAGAGAGGCTGTGATGTGGATGTGAGAAGTCTTGTTGTGAGAAAGACTATGATGTGGGTAGAAGAAACCTTGGTATAAGAGAGGCTGTGATGAGAGTGTGAGATGTCTTGTTTTAAGAGAGGCTGTGATGTGGATGTGAGAAGTCTTGTTATAAGAGAGGCTGTGATTTGTGCGTGCGGGAAGTCTTGTTATAAGAGAGGCTGTGATGGGGTGTGAGAGGTCTTGTTATAAGAGAGGCTGTGATGTGGGTGTCAGAAGTTTTGTTATAAGAGAGGCTGTGATTTGTATGTGCGGGAAGTCTTGTTGTAAGAGAGGCTGTGATGTGGGTGTGAGAGGTCTTGTTATAAGAGAGGCTGTGATGGGGATGAGAAAAGTGTTCTTATAAGAGAGGCTGTGATGGGGATGAGAAAAGTGTTGTTATAAGAGAGGCTGTGATTTGTGTGCGGGAAGTCTTGTTATAAAGAGACTGTGACGTGGGCGTGATAAGTCTTGTTATTAGAGCATGAGAAGTCTTGTTGTAAAAGAGACTAAGATGTGGGTAGAAGAATTGTTGCTATAAGATAGGCTGTGATGTGAGTGTGAGAGGTCTTGTTGCAAGTGAGACTCTAATATGAGTAGAAGTGTTGTCATAAGAGAGGCTGTGATGTGGGGGCGAGAAGTCTTGTTGTAAAACACTAGGATGCTGGAAGAAGAAGTTTTGTTGTAATAGAGGATGCGATGTCAGTGTGAGAAGTCTTGTTGTAAAAAAAGACTATAATATGGGTAGAAGAAGTCTTGTTATAATGGGGGTTGTGATGTGGCTGTGAGAATTCTTGTTGTAAAAGAGACTATAATGTGTTTAGAGGCTGTGATGTGGGTGTGAGAAGCCTTGCTGTAAAAGGAAACTGTGATGTGGGTAGAAGAAGGATGGGATAGCTTCCTTAACACAATGGGATGGGAACAGCTTCCTCAACTCAATGGGATGGAGGCAGCTTCCTCAACACAATGGGATGGAGACAGCTTCCTCAACACAATTGGATGGAGACAGCTTCCTCAACACAATGGGATGGAGACAGCTTCCTCAACACAATGGGATGGAGACAGCTTCCTCAACACAATTGGATGGAGACAGCTTCCTCAACACAATGGGATGGGGACAGCTTCCTCAACACAATGGGATGGGAACAGCTTCCTCAACATAATGGGATGGGGACAGCGTCTTCAACACAATGGGATGGGGACAGCTTCCTCAACACAATGTGATGGGGACAGCTTCCTCAACACAATGGGATGGGGACAGCTTTGTCAGACAAATGGAATGGAGGACAGCTTCATCAGCACAGTGGGATGGATGAAAGCTTCATTAACTCATCTGGATGGAAGACAGGTTCCTCAGCACAGCTCGGTGGGGAACAGCTTCCTCAGCACAGTGGAATGGGTGACAGCTTCATCAACTCGTCTGGATGGAAGACAGCTTCCTCAGCACAGCTGGGTGGGGAACAGCTTCCTCAGCAAAATAGGATGGGGGCACAGCCTCCCCAGCACAGTAGGATGGGACAGCTTACTCAACACAATGGGATGACGACAGCTTCCTCAGTGCAGTGGGATGGGGACAGCTTCGTCAGACAAATGGGATGCAGAACAGCTTCTTCAGCATGTGGGATGGATGACAGCTTCATCAACTTCTCTGGATGGAAGACAGGTTCTACAGCACAGTTGGGTGAGGAGCAGCTTCCTCAGCAAAATGGGATGGGGCACAGCTTCCTCAGTGCCGTAGGATGGGACAGTTTCCTCAGCACAATGGGATGGGGACAGCTTCCTCAACACAATGGGATGAGGACAGCCTCCTCAACACAATGGGGTGGGTACAGCTTCGTCAGACAAATGGGATAAGGGACAGCTTCCTCAGCACAGTGGGATGGGTGACAGCTTCATCAACTCATGTGGATGGAAGACAGCTTCCTCAGCATAGCTGGGTGGGGAACAGCTTCCTAAGCGAAATGGGACGGGGCACAGCTTCCTCAGCACTGTGGGATGAGGGACAGCCTCCTCAGTACCATGTGCAGGAAGGCAGCTGCTTCAGCTAAAAGGAATGGAGCACAGATTTTCGAGACAATGGGATGGGGACCTCTTCCTCAGCTCAGTAGGATGGTGAACAGCATCCTCAGCACAATGGATGAGAGACAGCTTTCTTTGTTCACTGAAATTGGAGACAGCTGCACAAGCCAAATAGGATGAGGATGGGGGATAGCTTCTTCAGCTCATTGGGTTGGGGGATGCTTCCAGAGCCCAGTGGGATGGGGGACAGTTTTCATAAGCCAGTTATATGCGGACAGCTCCCTCTCCTCATTAAGATGGGGACAGGTCTTTCAACCTTAATGGGATGGGGACAGCTTCCTCACCCTAGTGGAATGATGGATAGCATCCTTATCCCAGTGGGATGAGCCACAGCCTACTCAGCACAATGGTATAGGAACAGATTCCTCAGCTTAATGAGTTGGTGGACAGCTTCCTTATCCCAGTGGAATGGGGCACTACTTATTCAGCACGATGGGTTAGAGACAGCTTCCTCAGCTTAGTAGGATGATGGACAGCTTCCTTATCCCAGTGGGATGGGACATAACAACCTCAGTGCAATGGGGTAGGGACAACTTCTTTGGCACAGAGGAATGTTGGATAGCTGAAGCAGCTATCCAACAGCTTCTTAAACCCAGTCGGATGATACACAGCAATGTCAGTACAATGGTGCTGGGGACAGCATCCTCAGGTCAGTGAGGCGGGGATGGCTTCGTCAGCTAATATGGATGAGGGGCAGCCTCCCAAGCACAATGGGTTACGAGACAGGTTCCTCAGCTCAATGGGATGGGTGATAGCTTTGTTAACTAAATAGGAAGGACAGACTCCTCAGCCCAGTGGGATGGAGAAGAGCTTCCTCAGCACACGGTTATTTCACTTATTTCACTGTCATGCCTTTTGGATAAGGATATTCGAGTAATTTTTGAGAACTGGCAGGAAATAATAGCAAATGTTGGCAACTGTCTCAATGGAAGAAGGTATTCTAACCTGTGATCAGTTTTCATCGAGATCCTTATTTTGTTCTGAGTAAGGTTCCTGAAACCGCACGTCAAGTTTTGCTTTTTCTTACATATGGAATATTTGTTTGTTAATTGCAAGTCAGGATTACATGGATGGGCTGCTCAGTGCTGACGTTGCCAGGTCTAAATTCTTAGCTATGTTGATACCAGACAGCGTTCTTTTTTTCTGACTGCTGTATTTTTTGAATAGCATTTGGCGTAATGGATGAAATATACTTTTTAAAAAATGAAGATAAAACGAATAAGGAGTTGAAAATGTTATTATGAAATAGAGTGGAGTAGCTTTTTTGCCTTAGTTGTTATATATATATATATATATATATATATATATATATATATATATATTTGCATATATATATATTTGTATATATATATATTTATACAGTATATATATATATATAGTGATATGTTTATATATATATATATATATATTATATAATATATATATATAGTATGTATAATTACATATATATATATATATATATATATATATATATATATATATTTATATATATATAGTGTATAATTACATATATATATATATATATATATATATATATATATATATATATATTTTTATTTATTTATTTTTATTTATTTATACATATGTGTATAACTGAATCACGAAAATATGGAATGTGATGAATATATAAATAAAGATAAAATCCACAAAGGAAAGGGAAACACTGGAGTGCTGCGAGGCTTTTCGTCTCTTTCTCCATTTCTTAGCAGACTCCACTGTTTCCCTTTCCTTCGTGGATTTTATCTATATATATATATTGCTAAGAGAGTTAACTCTCTCAAGGCAACTTGCCTTTCAAGAATAAAGTAAAAGCCATATTGTTAATTAAGTTTGTTTGCCGACACGCTGACTGTCGGTCGTGGAGAATTTGCCCCTCCCATCTCATTCTGATCCCTTGTTACTTTTAATCCTCTTTTGAGATCCGTGACTGCGATAAACTTCTTATTCCAGATACTGGCCCAAACTTGGAAAAGCCTGAATGACCCCAAGGCACTGATTAAAGGCATCCACACCTTCTGTATGGCTTGGGGGACAGATTAACCAGGCCAGCCTTCACCAAAAGAGAAAGTCGGATAGATTAACCACCCGGCATTCACCCAAAGAGAAAGGTGGACGTACCCAGAATGTATCTGGAATAAAAAAGCCAGTAATCCTCGGGGGTGATAAATAGCCCTTCATCGAAGGAATTACAGGAGAGACCGAGAACGATGCCAAACAAGTTACATCTCTTGACTGCCCGCTCCCTCAGAGCTAACTTCCCTCTGCGGCTGAATGCCTCAGTCCTAGTATCTTAACCCAGTGCCAATCGCCCCCCCTCCCCCCGTCCCCCCATTTGCACGTCTGCAAGGAGCCATCTCTTCAGAATTAAGGTACAGTAAGGAATTGAGGTAGTCCAGTCACTTATCTTTTACTTCTCATCTTTTACTTCTCTTAAACGTTTCCATTTTAAAGTGCAGTTCTTACATAGGCCTGAACTGTCATAATAAACTCGTGTCGTCAGTTTATTCAGTAGCCTTTTATGAAAGAGGATTTCTGTCGCCCTCAGCACTAGCCTTTTGTCCTCACTACTACCGTTACTTCACCCAGTGATCGTATGCCTTTCTCTATTGCAGAAAAGAGTGCTTGCCATTTTGAAACCCTCTGCCACGACTGTATGCTTGTTGGTTGCACCGAGGAAATTCTAATTGCAACCTTATGAACTGTGCCAGGGAAGTGTGATTCCCGGCACCCAGTTAACGTCTATTATTAATTTTATGTGCTGCAGCAGGACCCCAGTGGTCTCCCTTATTCTTCTTTATCTTCTGCTTCTGTATTGTAAATACATGTAATTTAGTTATCCTATGAGTTTATCTCCAGAATGCCTCTAAAGTAGGGTTCAGCCCCTGTTCCTTCTTATTATTTTTACTCTTGGAGATGTTACAGCCAGATTAGCTACATCCTTTTGCTAAGTTCCTTTTCCCCCACCTTCGAGAGTGTAAGAATATATATATATATATATATATATATATATATATATATATATATATATATATATACTGTATACTGTATATATATATACATATATTTATTTATATATATATATATATATATATATATATATATATATATATATATATATATATAATAAATCCATGGCATTTAAGGCGTGTTTCACAACAACGCTATCTCGTCTTTAAAAATAATGATAACATTACAGTTCAAATTCTCATTAATTATAAACAAACGAAAAGTCATTTTGGCCTTCGAATAAGAGCGGAAAAGTCTTAACGAATAACACTCCTTCCATTTTCAAGAAAGAACTTTCTTTATTCTTAGACATCTGTGGAATGTGTTTTCTTGTTTGATTTTGCTGATGGATTCGTAAATTTTATCGGCACTCAGCACAGGCGCATTATTTATATCCCTGACTAAATCTTTTAAATCCCATTACGAAGAGAAGAACGTTTTAAAAGGCGCTTCGCCATCAGAATGCCTCTACTTCAGCGCCGATTCGGCCGCCACGTATTTTCCTTCCTTCCTTTCAGAAAGCGCCGCGGTGGTGCGTGTTCTCATTAACCTTCCATTATAACGCAAGTAAATAAAAAGGCCGAATTGAAAGCGTCAAAGCTTGAGGGCGGACACCACTTCCCCGTGGGTGGATGGGCGTACGATGGAAGGTGATGATGATAGGGGTGGGTAGGGGGAAGGGCGGCGGGGGTGGTGGGGTGAGGGTGATGTATGTAGGCTGTGTGTATGCAACACACAACCCAAAGTGTTTTATTACCAGCTTTGTATGGCTTATATCCTCTGTCTTCGCTACGGCAAAAATGGCCTTTACTGCCTCTCCGTACAACGCAAGCATTTGTTAATTTCGTCACAATTTCCTTCCCCCCTAACTCCAATAGTTGTTGCAAGGCCAAAAAATAGGAGTTTGATGACTTTCATCTGGTCTTTCATTAGGCTAGTAAAATCGGACAAAAGGACTTATGACTATGAATCCATTTTACGATCGCGTTAGCTTTGTATTAACACGGGAAGGGACCTGCCGAGGAGGGGGACTATCTGACATACTGATGGTGGGGGAGGGGTGGGGGGGGGAGAATGCCGGGCTCACGCTACCTTCTACCTTCCAGCACAACTAGTTCCTTTTCACGGCAGAGATTTTAAACCTTTTTCTTTTGAACTTTTCTCTTTCTTCTGCTCTTTTGTTTTCCATTTCCTAATGAAAGAGAGCAAAGTGAGGAGAGGATCAGCTTCTTAAAGCTTAGTACATTATCCCTATTGGCTTTATAATACAGAGAGAAACTCCGGACGGGTAGGGTAGGCTGGAAATTCGCTGGCCAGCGGAGGAAGGAGTCGCAAAACCATCGCGGATCTGGAGATGAGATATGATGTGAAGACCCTCACACCTCCGCCAGTTATTCTTTCTTTTTTCAATTCCCTCTTTTTTTAATCTAATGAAATTCCACTTAAGAGCCTTGTATCTCATATTGCGCGCTGTTGCTGCGTCTCGTATTGCAGCCATGAAAGACGAGTGAACAAGTCGTAATTGTGAGTCATCGTCTTTGTGCAATTTATGCGAATGTTTCATTTGGAGTTTTTGTTGCGCATTGTTTGGGATAATGTGATTATGAGCCATCTCCCAGTTAAGAGAGAGCATTCGGAAGTTTTTTACTGGGAGAGGGAGGGAAGGAAGGGGGTGGGGGTTTGGATTCATTTCTTTAGTTTTACGGCAGTTTGTAATATATGTTTTTATCCCTTTAAAGTTGAATGAAAGAAAGACTCTGGTGATACTGTTGTTGTTACTGTTGTTGTAAACGAAATAGTTTGCCTTATTTTGCCATAGTGCCCATTGGAATGTCTGATTCACCTTTTTATCCCTTTCTTCTCGTTGTCAGTTACTAGTCAATCAAAATAAGAAAAAATTATTCATTTCCTTGATTAGATTCGAATCACTGGACACTGCTATTCATTTCCTCGATTGCATTCGTTCTTAGTAATTCCAAAAATCTCATCGTGGTAATACGAAATATCTTAATTTGCTGACCAATAGGAACAAACGCTTTTCGTTTCCTGTCGCATGTCTGCTCATGATTCAAGGATAAATACAGATATCTTGATACAGCCGCATAGAGATTCTTAAGTTTCAAATGATTACTAATTCCCCAGAATGTGTATAGGTGCATATGCAAATGCAATATACGCCGAAAATTTCGTCCTCTCTCAATGATTTATTGTACATGTTCACATACACATTCAATTATACTATACTGTAGGTCGATTATTTAAAATAGGGTATCTTTGAAGGCTGTCAGAATCTAGCATATATCCTAAAATATTTTACTACATTGAAATTTAACATGCCTTGCGTATTGTCGCTAACATGGTAGTTAATATTAGACAGCTTGATACAGATGGGGAACACCAGCTGTCTCCGAAAATTTCTGTCAGCATTCTGGTTTGTGTTCTTTATAAAGGTTGTATCATTTTTTTGTGCAGCTGTCTGTGAGAATAGTCCATCCTTGTGAAGAGTCTAGGTTCAGTTTTTGGAAGCTTTCTTTACAGCCATTACAACTGCAGCTTTTTTTAGTTTTCTGTAAAAGAAGACTACTGAGATGGCTATTTGTCTGTCCGTCCGCACTTTTTCTGTCCGCCCTCATATCTTAAAAACTACTGAGGCCAGAGGGCTGCAAATTGGTATGTTGATCATCCACCCTCCAATCATCAAACACCAAATTGCAGCCCTCTAGCCTCAGTAGTTTCTATTTTACTAAAAGCTAAAGTTAGCCATGATCGTGCGTCTGGCAAAGCTATAGGACATGCCACCACCGGGCCGTGGCTGAAAGTTTCATGAGCCGCGGCTCATACAGATATATACGCTGTACAGAAAATTCGATTGCGTTGAAGAAATTTCGGCGCATTTTTTACTTTTTTTTTTTTTTTTTTTTTATGAGACCGAAACGAATTTGGCTTTCCTAAGCAAGGTCTGTCCAGCAAGAAGTTTGTGGGATGATCATTATGATATCTGCTTCACCTCTTTCTGTGGAACAAATCCTTGGATCGCATAAAAATAAATTGCCCTACAATCAGACTTAACTAACGTACTGAAAAGAACATTAAAATTCCTCACCTGGATGTCGACAAGAAGAGTAGTGAATTGCTGGGTATAAAATCCATTTGCTTTTAGCTCTTCAGCGTCTTTCATCCCTTAAGTAATTGCAGACACGTCTCTAGAAAAGAGGCAGGTTCAATGATTCTGGAAAGAAAGAAAGAAGGAGAAAGGACTCCACACTCTGCAGTGAGAGTGAAGGGCTTGAAATACAGATCAGACTGGTCGACCTTTGAATTCTTTATTTCCTCGCAGTAAGCGTGGGATACTCAAACTTGATTAAGACGAAATTGTGGAGTAGGTATACATCAAGGAGCTCTTAAAAGAGTAATCCCATAATAAAACCACTGATATACGTCGAAAATTACGGTAATGAAAGAAAACATTTGGCCGGCAAGTCCCGACGTTAGGGACGTTACGTACTATCCCCAAGGTTGGGTCAAGGTACCTTCGTTCTACATATTCAACAGGGGCCAGTAGTAAAAGAGGCTGTCCCGACGTGGTCGACGACAGGTTCAAGTGTGGAGTGCAATTCCTTTAGACTCTGTTGCTCAGGTTACACAGGAAAAGCATATGAAATCGAGCAGTGCTACGACCATATGATGCAGTGCCTTTCAGTTATAACTAAGGTCCTGTGACTGGTCTGTCAAGAAATAGGCAAAGAGCCTCTTTCTATAGAAAGCAATGCCTGTACAAAGAATGATGAAGTTCCACATGAAGATATTGTGTACATGCTGCATCCGAAAAGCACATTCAGCCCATTATTAGATTGTTTCTTGACACATTGCTATTTATTTCTAAGGGTTTTAACTTCGTCATACTCAAACGTTATGGTTATGGCAGAATGGATATAAAATGAAGAAACTGGGAACAAAATTATTCTTGAAATCATTTAAAGAAACTAAGTTTCTTCTGGCCCACTCAGAGAAATTACCCAGATTCACATTGACAGCATCATATTAGATCAAGTGAGATTTAAAGTAAGTTACTGAAGAAGGCTGAAAAGAAAACGATAGTTTTTGAAGAGTAGAATCATCTGCATAAGAATAAGTAGGGCCAGGGTGGGACCTGAAGGTCCTGATGAGGGCTGAGAAGGAAAGGGCATTTGTGAAGAGCAGAATCATTGCAAATGAATGTATAGGGCCGGAGTGAATCTTTCAGATCATTGACACTGTGGAGAATAAAAGGTTTGGGTAAAACAAAATCATAAGGGAAACCTCTAAAGATGGGAGATGGGGTATATGTAGCACCATACATCAGAAATAGACTTATCTGATCAGATGCTTGAAATTAAACAGTATAGGGAAACAGTGAGTCCACCCAACAAGGTTTCCAACATAGCCTGTCAAAATCCATAGACATATCAAGAGCAATGACGTGAGATTTCCCAAAGTTTCAGAAAGAAAAATCAAATATGAGACATGACGGGAAATCCCAATTTGATCTTGCCAAATAAAAACTTTACTAATGATCAGGCCTTAGGTTTGTGTATCTTAAAAGGTAAACAATGAGTATAGTTTCATCAAAGACTTAAACTATAGAAGAAACGGCAATAGGCCATCATTCTAACTAGTAAAATGGTCACCCTTCGTAACAAGAAGTTTAAGAGTGTTTGTTTCTTAGATGAAAATGAATTCTCTTGTGTAGGGGAAGACAGATAGAAAAAAGACACGGCAATCTCTTTTTGTTGGAAGGGAAGGGCAAAGCCAGATTTCCAGGAATTTCTAGAGATGAGTGTAGCCAAATGAAAAAGTGGGTGCTTAGGTTTAGATGAAGTTAAACTATGATACTGGTTTGTAAGGTTCTTAACCCTCAGATACTTAGTTTTACAGTGATTCTCTTCATCTTTTAAGGTAGCAAAAGTCAGGAGCCGAACAAGATTCGAAATGGTTTCTATGTACTCTTTCTGTAGAGCACGGAGAGTTGGCATAGTCATTAAGTATACCTTAATTTAACCAGACCACTGAGCTGATCAACAGTTCTCCTAGAGAGGGCTGGCCCGAAGGATTAGACTTATTTTACGTGGCTAAGAACCAATTGGTTACCTAGCAACGGGACCTACAGCTTATTGTGGAATCCGAACCACATTATACCGAGAAATTAATTTCTATCACCAGAAATAAATTCCTCTAATTCTTCATTGGCCGGCCGGAGACTCGAACTCGGGCCTAGCAGAGTGCTAGCCGAGAACTCTACCGGCTCGTCCAACGAGGAACTTGGCATAGTCAGAGAAAGTCTCTGACAGTGAAGGTGTTTTGACGTGAACAAGATAAAAAAACAGTGGCGGAACTACTGGGGGTGCAGGAGGGGCAATGCACCAGGGCCCAATGTGATTTGGGGGCCCATCTGGCCCATCATAATGTCTTAGTAGATTGATTTGGTAATATATTTTTAGGTATGTTTAGGTAATAGAAATAATTAAAATATAAATGATGATGATGATCAGTAGTAGTAGTAGTAGTTTTATTCTTATCTATACTATAGTATCATCATTATCATTATTACAACTATTATTAGTATTGTTATTATTATTGTTATCATTATTGTTATTTTTGTTGTTGTTAGTACTACTACTACTACTACTACTACTACTACTACTACTACTTATAATAATAATAATGATAACAATACTAATAATAGTTGTAATGATAATGGTGGTACTATAGTATAGATAATAAAAGTTATAATAATAATAATACTAATAGTAATCATAAAATCTTAAAGATGATAATAATGATCATGATGACAATGTTAATGATAATAAGAATAACAACGGCTACCGTATGCTGGACGAGGCGGCGAGGCCGCGTCCCGTTTAATAAGCGTTCAATGCTTTGTTGCGCCTTGCTTACTTATACTGCGAATCACACCTCACTTCTCAATACGTCTTGGGTTTAATCGGGTGTTAACACTGTGTGCCGTTTCATGTGTGTATCGTTTTAAGCATTTACCAATTTTACTGAAAATGTTTACCCCAAAGCATTAAAGTGGTTGCCAAAAAGGAAAGGACAAAGAAGAAGAAAAGAAGAACATTTCAAAACTACCTAAACTGGAATCCTGTTTCAGCAAAAAGGATGTTTATACAGATGAAGATGCAAGGCCAAATTGTTCTAAGCAGTGAAGATGTTGCAGATAAAAGTCAAGAAACAAGATTTTCAGATTTTGAACATGTAGGCGAAAAAGGGTTGGAGCGAGGATATTGTTCTAAGTCTTCTGAGTCTGACCAAAAATTAGTCGACGTAGGTCTCATAGATGATATGAATGTAGCTGAAAGAGAATCCAACACACATGCAGAAACTTGTGCTGAAAATGCTGAAGCTCAAAAGAACGACACAGTGACTTCAGACCGAGGAGTCTATCCTGCTGACATTGAAAACAGTGAGTTGAAAAGATTAATTATAGCATAAGGATCATGTAGACCCAAAGGGCCGTTCCCAAGGGATAAACATCAAGATGGACGATGTTTTTCAGAAGCTTTCTATTTTAAGAAATCTAAGTCCGGTATGGCATTGCCTAGGATGTGGTTATGTTATTCACCATGGACAGATAGTGCATATTGTGAACCATGCTGGCTTTTTGCCAATCACCAGTCTTCTTCTTTTAATGCTGCTTGGGTTAATGGGGTAAGAGATTGGAGGCACCTGACCCAAAAAATACAGACGCATGAATGTACAGGGACGCATCTTGATGCTTGTTTGTTAATGCAGAGAACAAAATGGAAAACAAAAGAAATAAAATTTTGGAGAGACGTTTTAGGAGAATAATCAACGTTACATTGACATTAGCCTCTTGCAACTTGCCTTTCAGGGGACACAGAGAAAGCTTTGATAAACCTGGGAGTGGCAAGTTTCTTCCTGTCATTCAATTATTAGCAAGATATGATCCTGTCCTTGAACAGCTACTTGCAAAGAAAAAAGGTCAAATTAAATATCTTAGTCACCAAATACAAGATGAGTTGATTAATGTCATTTCTAATAACATTTTAACCGAGATTATTGCAAACATAAAAGCAGCACCGTTCTTTTCAATCATTATAGACACAACACAGGACATCTCAAAGGTAGACCAAATGAGTATAATAATTCGATATGTTAAAGTAAATGCTGACCCAGACGGACTGCCTCGTGACTTTGAGATCCGCGAATCATTTCTTGGATTTCAAGAAGTATCAACTCAGAGTGCTGCTGGATTAGAAAACGACATTGTCAGTTTACTTAAAAAAAAAAAAAAAAAAACTGTCTAGACCTGAATAAATGTCGCGGTCAAGGGTATGATGGCGCAGCAAACATGAGCGGGATATATTCAGGTGTTCAAGCCAGAATAGTTAAAAAAGAACCCAATGCTGTATATGTACATTGTGCCTCACATAATCTGAATCTTGCGCTCAAGTGATTGTGTTCAGAATATTTCAGAAATGATAAACTTTTATGAAACTATTGAAGAGCTTTACAATTTCTTTGGCCGCAGTATAAAACGATGGGCTATGCTGAAAGAATTAGCTTGTGTCTCAGAAGTTATTGGGAAAGTAACACTAAAACGATTATGTCCAACTCGATGGTCATCTCGACATGACTAACTAGTTGCTTTAAGATTTCGCTATTCAGATGTTGTAAAAGGGCTCTCAAAGATAAGTCTTCTTAGTGATAGTCATAATGAACGAGATGCTGCAGGTGGCCTACTGAAGGAAATAGAAAAATTTGAGTTTATATTCCTGGTTGTCGTGCAAACAAAATTACTAGAAACAATAAATGCACTTTCTAAGGCGTTGCAAAGTCAGGAGATGATGTTAGACAAAGTGATTCATTTGCTGAAGAACTCTGTTGACTCTAATGGAAATGAGAGACAGCTACGCGCAAGTAAAAGAAGCAGCTGAGAAGCTCTCAAATAAATGTGGTGTTGAGCCAAAGTTTGAGTACAAACGCATAAGAAAGGTCAAAAAACATTTAGATGAATTATGTACAGATGAAAGGTTTTCGGATCCAGAGTACCACTTCAAAACGAATGTGTTTTATGGTTGTTTGGACATACTGATCAAAAATTTAAAGGTCTAAGACGTGTTGCTGAAAATTTCAAAATACTGTTTCCCAAGAATTTACTTACTGCATCCGATGATGAGCTATATAATGGAGCCATAAGTTTAAATAAAATATACAAGGAAGATATTTCTACAGAATTTCCAGCTCAGTTGTTATCCTTCCGCCAACATTTCAGATCACATCTTGAAAATATTACTATAGTTTCTAAACTACATGCTTTGTTGATATGTGAAAACAACGTCGTGTTCAAGCTTTCATGAAGTCTTAAATGTAATCACTTTATTTCTAACGATCCCTGTTACAGTCGCAAGTGCTGAACGATCCTTTTCAAACCACAAAATGAACAAAACTTATTAGAGAAGCACGATGGCGCAAGAACGAGTGAGTGGACTGTCGGTTATATCGATTGAAAATAGCATGGCAAGAAACATAAACTTAGAGAACTAATAAAACTTTCGCCGAGATGAAAGTAAGAAAGGTTGACTTATAATAATTTGGTAAGATTTTAGCATTTTCACACACAATATATATATATATATATATATATATATATATATATATATATATATATATATATATATATATATATATATATATATATATATATATATATATATATATATATATATATATATATATATATATATATATATATATATATATATATATATGTTTATACAATATATATATATATATATATATATATACACACACACAGATATATATACACAAACCCATAAATCACATATATACAGTAAATATAAATGTATGATTTTGGCTTTATTTATGAGCATTAGTTATTGGTAAATAAAGTAATGGCAATTAATTTTGTTTTTCATGATAGGGGCCCACTCAAATAATTTGCACCAGGGCCCACAATGACGTAGTTCCGCCACTGATAAAAAAATATTCCATCTACCGTTAATAAAAATAAAAGTATACAAGTCATGTCGCTGAGTTCGGTCTAAAGCGTCAGAGATGGCACATAACGTAAAAAAAAAAAAAAAAAAAAAAGTTGAGAGGCAGCAGAGGAGACTACTACAGGGCCTTAATGAGAAGATTCTCGTAACATTCCTTCTTTGCTTCCCTCATACTGAATACCTCTTTACTTCTGCCATTTCCATCTGTATAGAAATAGGGTACCCGGTTGTCCACCTCATAACCTCCCCATTTTGAATATAATAATAATCATAATGACACTTACGCAATAGCTTCTGAGACTCTTTCTCCGCATGCCAGAACTCGTGATTATTATTCGAGCAGGTGCTGCGTGGATATTATAAGTCCCAAATTCACATTTCACTTTGGTTAAACAAATCATTTATAACTAACTAACCGTTTAATAACTAGAACCTCTTCCATTTACACTTATTTCTTTAAAGAACTTTTTTTTTCTTTTATTTGATTTCTTTAAAGAACTAGACTGTTTTTGCATCCTGTTTCTCTCCACACAAAGGAATGTTAAATGTGTAATTATTTATATATATATATATATACTGTATATATATATATATATATATATATATATATATATATATATATATATATATACACATATATATAAACACACACACACACACATATATATATGTATATGTGTGTGTGTGTGTATAATTACATATTTAACCTTTCTTTGTGTAGAGAGAAACAGGATGCACAAAACAGTCTAGTTCTTTAAAGAAATTAAATAAAAGAAAAAAAAAGTTCTTTAAAGAAATAAGTGTAAATGGAAGAGGTTCTAGTTATTAAACGGTGAAATGTGAATTTGGGGCTTACCATATCCACGCAGCACCTGCTCGAATAATAATCACGAGTTCTGGCATGCAGAGAAAGAGTCTCAGAAGCTATTGCGTAAGTGCTATTATGATTATGATTATATTCAAAATGGAGAGGTTATGAGGTGGACAACCGGGTACCCTATTTCTATACAGATGGAAATGGCAGAAGTAAAGAAGTATTCAGTATGAGGGAAGCAAAGAAAGACCGTTATGAGAATCTTCTCATTAAGGCCTTGTTGTAGTCTCCTCTGCTGCCTCTCAACTTACTCCAGTTTTTTTTTGTTATGTGCCATCTCTGACGCTTTAGACAGAACTCAGCGAAATGACTTGTATACTTTTATTCTTATTAACGGTAGACGGAATACTAGTTCTGTTATTTTTTATCCTGTTTACGTCAAAACACTTTCGCCGTCAGAGACTTTCTCTGACTATGCCAACTCTCTGTGCTCTACAGAAAGAGCACACAGAAACCATTTGGAATCTTGTTCTGCTCCTGACTTTGCTACCTTAAAAGATGAAGAGAATCACTGTAAACATTGTGTGTGTGACTTCTGGCTTTTTCCCAAGCTAAAAATGCTCCTGAAAGGGACCGGATTTCTGTCCAGAGAAGGCATCATGCAAAATGCGACAGACCAGCTGCGCGCCATCCCAAGAGAAGTGTTCCAGCACTGCTTCTGACAATGGTAGAACCGTTGGGAGAAGTGTGTGGCAGCCCAAGGGGGCTTTGTTAAGATTGTTGTATCTGAATACAGGTATTTTTCATGAATAAAGGTCGGATAGTTTTTTGAAGATATATATATATATATATATATATATATATATATATATATATATATATATATATATATATATATATATATATATATATATATATATATATATACTGTATATTTATATATATATATATATATATATATATATATATATATATATATATATATATATATATATATATATATATACAGTATATATATAATATATGTACATATATATTATACAGATTTATGTATAGGTATATATTATACATTATAAATATATTTTATATATATATACAAAAAATGTATATACTATATACATATAATTATGTATCGATATAATGTATATGTATATTTTATATTATACACACACACACACACACACACACACACACACACACATATATATATATATATATATATATATATATATATATATATATATATATATGCATGTATATGTTGGTTCTCGATGCCATAATGCGCTTATTGTTGTTGCTCTTCATGTTTATCTGAACAGAAAGCGAATGTAGCATGCTACATTTGAGTGGTTCCATCGTTTCTATTACGGATTTTCTTTCTGCCCCTTCATTTATTATGCCTTCCACTTACTCAGTAATGTCTGAATATGGAGAAGCTGTGAACACGTTAGATGCATCGCCATTTTGGTCTAAGGAGTAAACAATAGCAACGCCCTTGAATGGCTATTGCATAGGTCTGACTGAGTTGGCCTGAGCAGCTCATACAGATTTATATGCGGCTTGTAAGGAGTATCAGTTTTTTGTATAAGAAGGATAGTCAACCATTGTTCCTCTCCAGAGTTGAGTGAACGGCCAATCGTCTAAATTGTATTCAGCTCAACTCCATCTTATATTCGCCACCCTCTTGCTTGTTCTTCAGTCCTTTCAACAACCTCTGTGTTCATCGTAACTTTCTCGGCTTCGTCATAAACGCCAGACTTCAGTGTCGTAAATACTATGTGGAAGTTACGAACTAGAGAATCAGGAGGTTGAAACTGTCATTCATAACCTTTTCTTCCAGGCTGTGGGATTCTTTGCCTTCCCCTGTAATTCCTGAATCATACTACTTTCCTAATTTAAATAGTCAGTTTTTCCATTGCTTTGAAAGTTTAAGTTTATTAATACTGGCCTCATTTAGCTGTGACCGAACGTCACTTTGGCAAACACCTTTTTACCTTTAAAAGGAAACATTCTCTCTCTCTCTCTCTCTCTCTCTCTCTCTCCACGAAAAAGCGCCAATTTCTTAACATGAATTCCAAAAACAAAGGTGGAACAGCATTGTCTTTGATAAAGCTAACAGTAAAGACAGTCCAGTATCCAATGACAGCCATGAGATGGCAGTGCTTGTTGAATTGCGTTTCGAGGCCTAACATGATTTTGCTGATCACACCTAAAACAGAAACTAGATCCACAATACTTTAAGGGTAAGATTTTTTTTTTCTTTTTTTTTTTTACCTCATTCACCTGGATGCCAGATGCTTTGCTATTATTGGTTACTTCCATAAGTTTTCAGTCGGTTTTCCTCTCCTCATAAGCACTCTTGTAAGTTTTTAGTGTCTTAAAGATATTGCTTGCAAGATAGAGATTTTATCTTACTATTAGAGTAGTTCGTGATGCATTTCCTTCTTAGAGAAGAGTTACTTTAATGCCACCACGCTCTAATTAGCAGAGCTGAGTCTGTCTTAATAAAAGATGAAATTCAGTATCCTTATAGCATTGAATTTAATCTGCTTTTCTTTCCTTTTTTTATATTGTCGAAAATAATTATCTTCATAATCACAAGTAAATCGGGATTTTCATTCTTAGAGCTGACGGTAAATATCCGCGGCTGTTATCACTGAATCTTATATCTTGCTTCTGATTGAGGATATTTTCTGTCAGCTGCATAAAAACAGACCCTAGTTACTTTTTCCAGTGTATTTTTGAAGGATCAGCCATTAACACCCGTCAGGTTACCCTGAATAACCTCATTTCCTTTAAGAGGCAGGATGGTCCTTCGCTTCTAATATGGTTAATCACCAACATTTTTTTTTCTTTTCTTCGGGCAGGAGCTAGAAAAGTTCATTAAATTACCAGTCCTGTCGACCTTCGCTCATGAAAATGAAGTCATACCTCCTCACATATCTGTGTATTGAGATCTGCTTCTTGACTTCAGTTCACCTGAAGATCACTTGACATGGGCAAAATGTTAGCCAAAAGCAGGACATGCATATGCAAGTTGACTGTTAGTACGTGGTGAGTGGCTAGAAAAGCATTGGATTCACGGGGGAAAAATAATATGCATCAGGTGACCACCTACTTATGGCTTGCTTTGCATAATGATCTCCATAAAGACGAGGTTTCGGGAGCCTTCCGACGGAGAGAACCTCCGTCGAAAGAAAAAAGCTGTAGGGCTTGTTGCTGGGCGAGGCCGTTCCTCTTTATTTGCATTAGTAATAGCCGTTGGTTGGTTCAGATTAAGCCGTACTTAAGCCAGCACGGGTCCTTGCCCAAAGAGCGGTTAAATGTTCTTAGGCCGGGTGTGGACATAAAGACGCACCAACAAATTCTCGGCAGGCGACTGTCGCCGGCTCGTGTTTATAAAGTATAAGGTAAACTTTTCAATTTTTGTACACAAAATTAACGTTTAGGAACATCTACTTTTTATTGTAAGAGTTGTTCACGTACCTTTGATTTCTGCTTCCTGTTCGAAACGTAATTCATGTACTAATGGTCACTGACGTACAGGAAGTCTACCATGTTTATTTAAGAACTTAAGTCATGGACCTCTGATTTCCAGACATACTTATAAAAACGAAAGTCTACAATTTTACTATGAACATGACATTTAAGTTGTTCCGATGCTCAGTGTGCAAGAAAAGTTTACAGTATTTCACTTTACAATGCAGTCATTATGATACCAACGCACGTGAATAAGTTATCATTTTACTTCTCCAAACATAAATCCCGTATTGTGATCCTGGCTACGGTAAAAGGCCTGCCATCTGTCTCTTAAAAGCTGAGATCACGACCTTTTGCTCTCTAAGCAAATTCTTTTATAGTCTCATGTAATTTGCTGTGCAATAACGTATTTAAACTCCATATCGAGAGCTGGATGTGAAGGCCTGTTGAATGTACACAAAGAGTGTTGACTTGGGTGGAAAAGTGTTAACCCTCTTTTCCCCGTCACTTTTTCTCACACTTGCAGGAGCTAACAAGTTTTCATTCGATTTTTTTATTTTATTTTTTGTCTGCATATAGATAAAGATTACAAGGAAACTTGGAAGCAGAGAGAAGAAAGATATCTCAAGTGCGTTGGCGAAAATAATAAGTGTAAGATAAAAGAAAAGTGGGACTCGTTGCTAGGACAACTTTTAAGTCGGGGATCTGTAGGCTCTCTGGTCCTTCACTGAATGGCCTCACGCCTACGCCTACGGCATCGTTCATTTCATTTTCTTTCATGGGAGCGAAAATATTCCCGAAGCGTAGCGGAAGCGAAGCAGTATGTTTACTACTAAGAAAATCTAGATTTAGTTTACAAAAATAAGTACAAAGACAGAAGCTAATATCATGACACGTTGTGCAGTTCTCACTTGAAACAAAGTCTTGTTGAAATCGTAATTCAAACATTTTTGTTTGCGACATTAGTTATGGTGAATCATTAGTTCGAGCACAAAATTTATCCATGATGCAGGTCAGTCGAAGAACTCCTACGAAAATAATTACGAGTATTCTTGAAATTGTGATTCATTATCCCAACTAACGTGACAGAAAATTAACCTTTGACGTCTTGGGTTGTCGGGATGAATCCGAAGGTCCACACCTGGCATTTTATCCCCTTTAACACTTTAACAATGGCCCATGCTGGCATGAGGCGGACTAAATGGACACCAGTCATCGCCAGCCTCTGTTAGATTGCACTGTTGGCAGTCAGCAAGAATAGCGGAAGAACTGTCTTAAACTGTCATTCTTACACTCATGATTAAAATCACGGTTTTTTTAACTTGTGTTTCCGACAGTCAATACGGTGGTGAGGTTGCGTAGGGTGATGATAACCAGATTATATTCAACACCAAGCAGGGGATAGGTAGGAAGTGAGCTGCGAATGCTTTGGAAGGACAAAAACATTTGGCGCTATCAACTAAAAGCACATCAAGGATGAACAAGGGACTACGAATAAAATGAGCTTAAAATACCTGTCATAAATATAAAGGTGCTCTGAAAATAGCGTATCTTGAATTATCCTTGAGACATTGACTGTGCGACGTTGCTGCTTAATTCCACTGAAAGCGGTCTGTTTGAGCCGAAAATGTATAGAATTTTTAAGGACATGAGCGTTGCATGGTCATGTTTTTTATCATTTGTGAAACGTACAAATGTAATGCTAGAATTGTTAGATGACATCTTGCTTATATTTCGTTTTCTTTTCTCTATGTTTCTCTATCCCCTAAAATCCCGTATGTTCATTTCATCAGCTGCACAGCATCATCCTGATCATCGGGCGCCATCTTTTCCTCCCTCATTCTCCTTCTGCTCCTGCCGCCTTCTCCCACCGAAGGAGGAGGAGGAGGAGGGGGAGGAGGAGGCTGGGTTCTCTCGGAGCTGAGCATTTCAAGACGAGGTCGCAATAAAACGATCATTACGAGGTGCATCATTTACATTAGGGAACATAATGGGGTGTGTGAAGGAAGGCGGGACAATGGGTGCTGGTGATGATGGCTGTGATGGCCTGCTAGATAGTCGCCAGCAGGGCTGTGGCGGCCGCCACCCCTTCCATGTACCAATACCTACACACACCGCTCTCCACTGATGCTG
Source organism: Macrobrachium rosenbergii (assembly GCF_040412425.1). NCBI lineage: Eukaryota > Metazoa > Arthropoda > Malacostraca > Decapoda > Palaemonidae > Macrobrachium > Macrobrachium rosenbergii. The sequence goes on from NC_089755.1 coordinate 22,936,681, forward strand.
CCGATGGCCATATAATTGAAAATTGGACCTGCGTCTTGTTCCCCGATCATAAAGACGGTTTTATTGGGCGAAGTTGAATGCAATCCTGAATGGAGAATGCTTACTTTGGGTTTATATATGTGCGTGAGTTGTACCGTCCTTTTGACTGAGGTTTATGCGCCTTTTTTATCCAGAGTTCTTCTTCGTCTTCTTCTTCTTCTTCCACTTTCTTTGCGGACTTGAAAGTCTATCCAATATACTTATAAATAATGACTCTATCGGTCAATCTTTGAACTATCACCCTCTTCAAGTATGGCCAAGAGCTAAGGAAGGTCACACTGCGTCTTTTCAACACTTGCTACCCCTCCATTACCCACAGTTCCCATCCCCCCTTCCCCCTCCCCCACGAATCCTGAATTCAACCCAACCCAACAACTCCCCCCGAAATCATTTCTCCGCCCAACTCCATCGTCCTTCCAGCCTCACTTCCTCCCCCACGACAGCCTCGGTTCTTTATTTAATGTGGCTTTAGTTCTCTCTCTCTCTCTCTCTCTCTCTCTCTCTCTCTCTCTCTCTCTCTCTCTCTCTCTCTCTCTCACAGATTGTTTTTGGGGAAAATATTTCATCCCTAACTAATAATCTGAAACTGTGATTTTGATTAAAAAAAAAAAAAATCCATCAATATCAGCCATAAATGCTTTGATTTTGATTGGCATGCTATGACCCAAGTTTTCTTTTTTTATTTATTTATTTGGCGTTCTTCTCTAATGCCTGGTGTGGGAGAAAAGAGAATGGCATGGATATTTAATTTTATTATCTTTCCCAACATTTGTTACAATGAATTATGAAGATGTATGCCTAAGTAGCATTATAACATACTAAACATTAAAATTATTACAGAATTTAGCAAACTTTTTTTTCTTTTTCCATATACAAGCGCTTGCTCTGTAACTCAAAGAAGCCAGTTTAGCTTTGAATACTAGAAAAACGGGTCACCAGAAGTAAATGGACGTATAC
>NC_089755.1:22942676-22947676 GCF_040412425.1 Macrobrachium rosenbergii
TCCTTCTCGACAGTCAAGCACCTCCTGATGCAAAGTTCTAGGCATTTCCAATGGGAACTATTCTAAGACGCATGGTGTCCATGATTTCTGTTGATGTCAATGGAAACCGTGGAAAAGGCCTAGTCATTTCAATGGACACATTTAAATGATTGTGCTTTCCTAATTTAAAATTTGAGTTCTTTCTGTCAGGAAATATCCTAAGACTCATGATTTGTTTTGGACCTCTGTTATACATCAATAGACACAATGGAAATGGCTTAGCTCTTGCACTGGATAAATGTGCAACTGTTTTCTCCTAATTACTAATTAAGCCCCTCCTGATGTAAAATTTGAGGCCTCTCCATTTGGAAATACCATAAGACCTGTGTTGTTTTAATCGCTGTTATACATGAGCAGACACAAGGGAAATGACTACCTCATTCAGTGGACACGCAAGATTGAATGGGCTCTCCTGACCAATAATTAATCCTTCTGATGTAGAATTTGAGGCTTTTAGAAGCCGGTGGACACAATGGAAACTTAGCTCTTTCAGCAGACAAACATGAACGACTGATCTCTCCCCACCGATAATTAAGCCCCTCCTGATGTAAAATTTGAGGCCTTTCCGTCAAAGTGGATATGGCCTAACTCATTCATTAGGCACATGTAAATGACTGAGCTCTTCTCACTAACAAATTATCCCTTTTGATGTAAAAGTTAGAAACATCCTAAAACCTTTGATGTTATCAGGATCTCTGTTATAAGTTAATGAATGCATTGGAAATGGCCTAGATTGTTCAGTGGACACATAAGAATGATTGAACCCTCCCACCAATAATCAAAGTCTTCTGGTGAAAAATTTTTTGACTGACTCCTCATTTGGAAAAATTCTCATGCCTATATGTTCAGAATCTCTTTATATGTCATGAGCACCATGGAAACGGCCTAGCTCGCTTGAGCGGTTTCCACTGATAATCGAACAATCCCTGATATAAAGTGTGAGGCCTTTCTGTTTGTAAGTCACCTAGAGACCTTGATATGCTGTGGCTCTCTGTTATGCATCAGTGGATATAGTAAAACTGTCCTAGCCCTTTCAGTGGACACGTGAGCTCTATTCACCGTTAGTTAAGTCCCTCCTGACGTAAAATTTGAGCAATAATATTTGTAAAAATATCCTTTATGTTTTGATCTGTTATAAGTCAATTGACAACAATAAAAGTTCAGCTCATTCTCTAAACATATATTAACGAATGAGCTCTACAGACAGATAAAATAGTCACTCCTTATGTAAAATTTGAGGTCTTTCCATTTGGAAATATCTTAACACCTATGATATGTTAGGATCTCGATTTACATCAATGGACACAATGCAATGGCTTCCCTCATTCAGTGGACGCATATGAATGATTGAGCTCTCCTCACCTGCAGTCAAACTCTTCCTGGCGCAATCTTTAGGCCATTCCATTTGAGATATCCTCATACATATGATTTCTTCAGGATCTTTGTAATAGGTCAATGGACACAATGGAAATAGCCTAGCTTAATCAGTGATACATGAACAGCTGACTCCTGGCCAATAAATAGCCTTTTACGATGAAAAACTTGAGGCATTCCCATTTAGAAATACCTTAAGACGTGTGATGTTTTGAACGTCTGTTGTAATTCAGTGGACACAATGGAAATATTTTAACTCATTCAGTAATCAAACATGAACGATTGAGCTCTCCTGTCCAATAACTAAACCCTTTTGTGATGTAAAGTTTGAGTCTTTTCATTTAGAAATATTCTAAAACTTATGATATATTTCGTAGATACATATGTACAATTGAAACTCCCCTGGCCAGTAATTAAGCCCCTCCTGATATAGCTTTCAAAGTCTTTCCATTTAGTAATATCCTAATCACTAAGCTGTTAAGGAAATAGCACAACTAGTTCAGTAGGCATATGTGCACAACTAAGTTCTCCCCACTGATAAAAAAGTCCCACTTATGGTGTGTAGGGGATCTCTGTTATATGTGAATGGACACGCCAGAAATGGCTCAATTAGTTTAGTAGGTACTTTAAGGATAGAGCTCTCCCGACTGATGACTAAGTAGCCTCGCCTGGTGTAACATTTGAGGCACGTAGACCACATGAACTATTGACTACTAATTTGGCCCCACCTGATGTATTATTATTTGAAGATTTTCCTTTCAGAAATTTCTTAAGACTCATATGTTTAGAGTCTGTTTTATATCAGCGGACACAACAAAAATAGACTAGCTCATTTAGTAGACACAAATGAAGGACTGAACTCTCTTGACTGATAAAAAGTCCCTCTGATGTAAAATCTGGGATTTTCCCAACTGACAGTATCCAAAGATCAATGGGGTTTAGGATCTCAGTGGACATAACAGAAATGACCTAGTTCTTTCAGTAGACACATGTATACGACTGATCTCTCCTGACCGATAATTAATCTCCTGGTGTAAAATCTGAGTGCGTTCCATTTAGAAATTTCATAAGAATTGTGAAATGTTTACGATTTCTATTATCCATCAATGAAGATAATGGAATTTTTTCAAGCTTGCTTCCTTATAGTCATTGGGTCATTTTAATTGTCAAATATATCTTTTGTCACTTAACTGGAAGTCTGAGGTAGCGATTATATATATATATTTTATATATATATATATATATATATATATATATATATATATATATCCCTTCTTCTGTTTGTTGCAAGTTAAGCTTTCCTAACGCTAGTATGATCTCAGGCTCATAGACCATAGCCCACACTCTCGGTGTAGATTCCAAACTTAAAGCCCAAGATATCCAGCGTTTGTCTAGGAAAGAAGGTCCACCTTTAAGTAATTTCTGAAAAAAATAAAAAATAAACCTCCGCTAAAGAAAATTCTAAAAGATATTGTTCACCTCCAATCTAATGTCACAACTGTATTCAGCGCCCCGCGACATTTATGATAGCAGAATAAATTCTGGCTTTGTTCAGACATCTTAACTCAAATGCAACTGTCTGATGGATTTGAAATAAACAGGATGTATAATTATGTATATATATGTATATATATATATATATATATATATATATATATATATATATATATATATATATATATATATATATATATATGTACATATATATAGTACATTTGTAGTGTGTATGTGCATAAATGTGTTTGTTTCCCTTTTCCTTTTATTGCAAGTGATTTCATGACTGACTGCTACTGTAATTCCAGAGGTGGAATTACCCGGAATGAGTCAAGGGTGCGTTTTCTTTATACTGCGGCATTCCCATTACCATATAGAGTGCACAAAAGAAGTGAAATTCAGATCCAGATACGGAAAAAGACCAGGAGAAATGTGACTCCAGGACCCACCATTTATTTAGCTGGAGGTTTGTTGACTGAAGATGAGTTGTTAGGACGAGCAGGAAAGATAAGGCACGACACACACCGACACTCACTCATATTCAAACCACCACCACCGCCGCCGCCGCCGCTGCTGCCATGATTATCAATCCCCCACCCTTAGGGCTCTTGCCGCCCGAATTCCCCCACTCCCTGTGGTCGTCCTCCTCCCCTTCCCCCCTCCTCTGTTGCACATCCTACGGACCGACACTAACATAACGTGCAGTGACATAGAAGCAAAAAAAGCACGTCCGTACACACTGGCATATACATGCATACACACGTACATACACATTACTTGTGTTGAACAATGACAAAAACGGCTTCTTAATATGCGCGGGCACAGTCGCGCCACAACCCTCCTCTTTCATTTAACAGTTTTGAGGAGTCGTATTTAAGATCATTTTCTCAAAGGAGGAAAGGGCGGCGTGGATCTTATTGAATGGGAGAAGCTGATAGGGCCTGATGGGGGAGCCGAGGGGCAGAACAGTGCCATGCAGCAGGGGCTGTGAAGGGCTGTTTCCCCAAGGGTCTTCGCGTCATTATGCCCCTTGACTGCCTCTCGGTTTGCGATGTTGTGTCAGGAGGTGGTTCGCATTTACCAGTCTCCATTTAGTCGGATGGTAATTTACAAACAATAAGCGCGATTCGGCAGCGTATGCCCAGGCACGTTATCAGGCACTGTTCGGGTGTCTTGTATCTCCCGTCGGAGAATTTTCATCTCCATTCCTCCTCCCACTTTTCGCATTTATCTTGTTTTCGTTCGTGCCGTTCCCGAGGCTATGGTTCGCCGAGTGCGAGGATATCACCTTGACGGTCCTCCTCGTAATATATGTCCGGGGAAATGTCATGTAACACTCGAATCTGCCGTTGCATCCCAAGTCTTCATTTGAGCTATCGCTTTGTGGTGAAGCTTCTCCGAAACTCGATTACTCGAACAGGTACGCGACGGTAGTTTGAATGGACCGTTTTCGGTGCTCTGATTCTGGCAGGCTCGGGAAATCTTAATTTATTTTATGAAAACCAGTTGCCCATGCTAGGCTATGAACAATTGTACATGGGAAGATTGAATATTTAACGGCGGTACAGTTTTTTTTTTTATGATTGTAGATCCTGCATGGTTAAGTCATCGTTCTTCCGCACTTGGCCTCAGATGGAAAAATCCTTGTTGCCAAGTTTTATATAACTTTGAGTGTTTTCGTATATTTGACTGTTTAGGATTAAATAACCTGCTACCAGTTGCATGGCTTATGCCCCTGGTGGAATCTATGCGTACTTTCAGCAGTCTCTTCGTGCACCCCACTATATCCGTGATCACATCTCGGACAAGTATATTTGTATATTTATATACGACGCAGGAAAACCACTTTGAATGCCCGTCCATTATTCACAAGGGTCTCCCTGCTTTAAATTTGGAAATTATTCCTAAAAATCTTTTAACAGTTGAGTCCCTGTTCAGAGTCAAAGATCGACTCAGTCCTCTGCTGTCACCGAGCGTCGTATATAAATATACTTGCCAGAGGTGTGATCACTGATATACGTATGTGCACGAAGAGACTGCTGAAAGTACGCATAGATTGCCCACAGGGGCATAAGCCATACAACTGGTAGCAG
>NC_089755.1:22955176-22967676 GCF_040412425.1 Macrobrachium rosenbergii
GGATTCTGAATGCAATTGCTAGGTCAGATAGTAACTCATAAAGAAAACAGTTGGGCTGAAGGCCTTACTCCAACAAGGAACTGTGCATGTAAACACTTGGGTTTACTTTAAATGGAATATATTTACATTAAAACACGTAAATCAGAAGAATGCTGAATGATAGGCAGATAAAACAAAGCTCTGCCGCGTGATCAAATATTACAGCAATTTTTCAAACTGAAGATCTCTGGGTTTATCCTCTTGAGAGGCACACTGTAGAATTGATTGCAGTGGCAAGGCCAAGGCAAGGAGCACAAGACAAACCAATAGTTTCCACAGCTAACAACACCGTCTGCAATTGAGAATGCAAGCGGTTATGTAGGGAAATATAGCAATTTCAGGCGAATCAAGTGTTGCACATATGGCACCTAGATATCTCAATTCATGTGCGAGATGCTTACGTTACAGTTACACATTGTAGTAACTAAGTCAGGTCTTTTGAGAAATCGCACTTAGGAAAAGAAAATGGAATTCAGTAAAAGATCAAAAGAGACGTGACCGTTGAAGGAACCTCGAATCAGGACTTTACCTTAGACAGCGATGGAGGACCTCGTCGAATTTCACCAGGAATGGAGGGATGATTTTAATGGGACTGCAGAGGTAAGTGACTGAGGGGCCGAAAGGTGGCCACGATGGGTCAGCCCAAGAAAGAGCAAGCAAGGGAGTAGTTTGTTGGATCTGCTGCCAAGAGGGTGTCTGAAGTGTTTCTGGGGGCGATGCTGCTGGTGCCCTACTTTTTTATAACCTCGGTGGATTATTTTCCCTCTTCTCTCTGATGGCACTTAGAGCGCTGGTGTCTGCCCTCGGCGGTTAGGATGGCAGCCAAATCACACGCGTTGTGTCCTATGTTTTCTGTGACCTCTGGCAACCACATGTTCACTGGTTGCTATGGAGGACTCAACTTTTCTCCCAGGCTTCATCTCAAAGCTGGTTCGTCCCTGAGGCAGGATTTTCATCTCCATTCACCTTTGTCTGAAGGAGGTTTTTCAGGCAGTCACCAGGTCTAGTATAGATTAAGAGATTTACCAAAAGGGAAGCATGGAGAGAATTTATGAGGAGGCTGAGTTTCTCACTCCCTTCCTCTGTTAGGTATCGGTATGAACAATACTATATTTACGTTATAAGGCAGATTGGAGGTTGAGTTACTAAGGGGTTTACCACATTACAACTCCCCACAAACTTGACAATTGCACCTTGAATTGGTTGGAAATGTCAACAACTAAGTTAACTCAACTGACCAGTCTGATAACTCTCTATACTTCCCTTGGCTGGTAATATTTCACTTTAGAAAAATCATTAATTCTGCAAGTTAATCAAGTGCAAAATACATCTCACTGATTTTTAAGCTTTTACATTAACACAGCTATGTTATGCTGCAAGTTAATTTCTTATACCTCTTGTTATTACTTTAAAGCATCAATATAGCAAATTCAAAGTTAAAGTATTCTAGGAACTAATATTTCATGAATCTAGGTAAAAACATGGAAAAAATAATGAAATTACTATGGCATTAAGTTCTAAGGTTAGTCATGCACTTAATTAATGAGGTTACTTTGACAGTTCAAAGTCATGCTGTTAGGGTGCCTTGAGGAGGCATTACAACAAAGTACTCGTGGGCTTATGTTAGGTGATGCCATGATACTTGTACGTGGCGGCACTGTGCCAGATGTGGCACTAACAACATGGGTGCCTTGCAGCACATAGCTAAGTACATGATATACAACTAGGTGCATAATCACACGGGATTTGTGAGGTGGGGACTCAGTTTAAATTACAAGGAAATTAAATGACAGATGCAGGAGTAAGTAATGGCTATTAAGGGAAAATTATAATCAAAATACCAGAATTATATTCCTTAGCCTATGAAAAATGGCTAGGTTCATTCTTCAGCCCAAAGGGCATCAAAAGGCAGTCAGATGGTGCGATTCCTCTGGCAGGAGCATCTGCCATTATCGATGGTAATGGACTGTGCCAGGGGTGGCACTCATGTGGTCAAGGCCTAATGGCTCTGTTATATTCAATTTTAAAATGTACCATGCCTTTATAGGCATGGAGAGGGAAGTCAAAGGACTCACAGTACAAAAGGTCTGGCAATTGCACTTTGCATGAGCAGAGTGGGGAGCAAAGTAAAATGAAGAGCCGTTATAAGGCTTTACAAAGGGATTCATGAATGGGCAAGTTTGCCAAGAAAATAAATTAAGAGACTGGAAAGAAAAAGAAAAATTATCAAAACAGTAAAAGGAAATACTACAAGAAGAAGTACAAAGTTATAAGGAAAATAAATAGGGGAAGAAACCAGGTATCCTCCTCTGGATAGAGGTGCCAAAGTTTTTCGTAAGATAAAGGTGAGACTGTGCCAGAGGACACTAGTGCAAGGAGAGCTCAACAGCTCTCTATAGGCTACCCGGAGTCTTCTATGCCCGTGACCCTTCTTCCATGGACCTCTTTTAGGTCGATGGATTGGCTTGGTAGGGGGACTCAGTGGAACCAAGTCCGAGGAAGATATGTGAGTGCCACCTGTTCCGGCTTCTTTGACTGCCGAAGTAGGGGTATTCCTTGCAAGCTCTACCACTAGTCGTCGCAGTTCCTTGAGTTCATCAGCCACTGGCGATATGGCAGAATCCTTACTTATAATAGAGTCTGTGGAGGACTGGGAAAGGGAGGAATAGGTCGTGGGGGGTGTGAGAGGCTCGCAGGTCACCATGACCAGTTCAGGTATGGCAAGGAGCACAAGACAAACCAGTAGTTTCCACAGCTAACAACACCATCTGCAATTGAGAATGCAAGTGGTTATGTAGGGAAATATAGCAATTTCAGGCAAATCAAGTGTTGCACATATGGCACCTAGATATCTCGATTCATGTGAGAGAGGCTTACGTTACAGTTACACACTGTAATAACTAAGTTAGGTCTTGTGAGAAATCGCACTTAGAAAAAGAAAATGGAATTCAGTAAAAGATCAAAAGAGAAGTGACTGTTTAAAGAACCTCAAATCAGGACTTTACCTTAGACAGCGATGGAGGACCTCATCGAATTTCACCAGGAATGGAGGGATGATTTTAATGGGACTGCAGAGGTAAGTGACTGAGGGACCGAAAGGTGGCCACAAGGGGTCAGCTCAAGGAAGAGCAAGCAAGGGGCAAGTCTGTTGGACCTGCTGCCAAGAGGGTGTCTGAAGTGTTTCTGAGAGCGAGGCTGATGGTGCCCTGCTTTTTATAACCTCGGTGGATTGTTTTCCCTCTTCTCTCTGGTGGCGCTCAGGGCGTTGGTGTCTGCCCTTGGGGTCAAGATGGCAGCCAAGTCACATGTGTCACAACCTCCGTTTTCTGTGACCTCTGGCAACCATATGCTAGCTGGTCGCTATGAGGGACTCAAGTTTTCTCCTATGCTTCATCCCAAAGGTGTTTCGTCTGTGAGGCAGGATTTTCATCTCCATTCACCTTTATCTGAATGAGGTTTTCCAAGCAGTCACCAGGTCTAGGATAGATTAAGAGATTTAGCAAAAGGGAAGCATGGAGAGAATTTATGAGGAGGCTGAGTTTCTCATGCCCTTCCTAAGTTAGTTGTCAGTATGAACAATACTATATTTACATTATAAGACAGTTTGGAGGTTGAGTTGACTTACTAAGGGGTTTCCCATATGTTACAATTTATATATATATATATATATATATATATATATATATATATATATATATATATATATATATATATATATATATATATACACACACATATATATACATATAAAAATATATACTGTATATATATATATATATATATATATATATATATATATATATATATATATATATATATATATATATATATATATATATATATATATATATATATATATGTATGTATAAGTATATATGTTTGTGTATATGTATGCATATATAATACTTACTTTAGTGGAAAGGAAGATTTTGATACATGCATGCACGTGATTGTTTATTTATTCATGTATTTCTTGGCTTGGTTATTTGTCTGTTTGTCTGCTGGCCACAAGCTGTATAACAATGTTGTCGATGAATTTTAGTGCGATATCGTAGAGGAATGATTCTGGGCAAGGAATAGCATTTTTCCATTAGCTGCAAATTTTTATTTCAAGATTTTCCATCGTCACTAGAAACCGACATGAATTAGGAAGATTTAGCCTCGTTCGCCTGAAATTCGTTTCAGAATGAGCTCTCATAAACTTCCATTTAGATGTCTGACCTTCACATTCATTTTGCTTTTCAGTTTTTGTCTCTCCATTCATCCCGCTCTCACAATGGTCGTTCCTGATTCTTTTCTACAAGAATCGCTCATCCTCTATTTTAATCTCTTATGTAATCTATTATTCACTTTAAAATAGAACATTTTTCACCCTCAGTGTTATAAATTGCATCCAGTTGCCACCGTCTTTTATGATAATGAGTTTATCGTTCGTTTGTCCCAATATTCTTAATCTTTCTCAGATATTCCCGAAGCAATTAGATTTATGAAGTTTTGTGAATTAACAGCTTTTCTTCTCTGACAAAAGCGATCAGTCTACATTTTCTTTCTGTTAAGTTAAGGTCGGATATTCTGTCATCTTGTGCGTTTGTTTTTTTTCTATTTTGCATTATCATATCTGGTATCTTGATCTACAGCATATTCTTGAAACCATTAATAACTGGAATTGGTACATTCCTTTTGCTCTCTGTCACCGCAAATGAAGAACACTCCGCAGCAACATTCTCCCCAATCTGACTCTCACTGGTAACTGCATCATTCGGAAATTCGCATCTTGAACAGGTTTTTAATAATAATTTTATGCAATACCTGCATGTATCCACAAAAATACTTTTTTTCTTGTATCTGGAAACGATTTAAAGGCGTAGGATTTTTTAAAGACTTATCAGCTTCCTCATGTTGTCATAACTGACTAATAACTAATGTCATTTTCCTAATTTTGTCAAAAATAGGTGGAAATTTGGGCGCAAATGTTTTGTTCATGGGTGCAAATTCTCCCACAAATAGAGTACATTTGGTGTAAATATCATCACACATATTAGCGTATCGGTGAAAATTTTTAATACAAAAATACGTCAGTCGATAAAAAATCCTGCCTCACACTTTCAATTAGCGCAAAGATTAGTGGCGATATGCTGGAAGTTATAGAATAATATGAAATCTGTTTAACTGGTTGTCGTCACTTCTGTTTACATGGCTGCTTTAGTATGATATTACATAATATTTAGTATAATAATATTGTAATTTCTCACCTGTGGCTAAGACGGACACAAAACGAAACATAAAAATAAATTACTCTTTTTCTTTCATCACAGGAACACGTATGCCAATGACCATTTCTACTGCGACACCAGTCAAAATATCAGTCAGTCAGTCAGACTTCTTACCGTTCGTTACGTGGGTGCTTAATGGAGCTTTTGAATCGATTAATCACGGAGTTTTTTAAACCTGAGAGGAAAAAATCAAATGAGGGAAGTACACGAGGGACCATGCGTGGTCTCTGACCCCCGTATTAAAGAACTGCGATTCCTAATCCAGGTTCCTTCTTTGAGCTTTTAAACGTCGAGTATTATTATTGCTGCCTTTATTTTTTGTTATCCTGTTATCATCTTCCTGTTCATATCATTGTCTCCGTTGTAGCTTATACTTTGCATTTGTATATGGATTCAGTGTGAAATAGTATAGCACTTTTATTGCATTAAATGGAAAAAAGACCCATTACAGAAGGGCTAAAAAAAAGTTTCATTTGATGGGTCTTTTTCTCTTGTTATCAACTCGAACGTGGTTGTTCGTCGATTTTTATCATTATTATAGTATTAATAATGTTGGTATTCTGAACTTCTATGTAGCCCTGAGCTTAAATAAAACCGATAGATGATGGTGATAAAAATGATGATGATGATTATTATTATTATGATTATTATTATTATTATTAGGAGTCTTCTTCTTCTTCTTCTTCTTCTTCTTCTTCTTCTTCTTCTTCTTCTTCTTCTTCTTCTTCTTCTGTGTTCTTGTGAGGTCTTGCCCTAATTACTCTTTTTTTATTCCTCGCCACTCGTACTTGCATGATACGAATAACATTTTCTGAATATCATGTAAATCAGCTGTCATCAAGTGACTCTCGGAACTGCTTTTCATACCTGTCACGCTCAAGTTCAGTCCCACGAGTTTCAGTCTAACATTTTGAGCAAGAATGTGATAAAACTACGAGGTTTTTCTCCATATACATTCATGGTTTGCTTTGGCTTATATCTTAAAACTGTGAGATAAGTTAGAGTATTATATTTCATTTTCACGAATAGTTTCGAGCCATCTTGAATATCTAGAGGTGTTAAGAAACTGCTTTAGAATGTAGACTTGAATCCTAAATATTTTTTTGTTTTTGTTTTTTTTTACGTTCACTATAAGTTCGACCCCGAAATTGCCATTGGCGTGTCTTAATATGTTCACAAAAATGTCCTACGAAGTACTATCTGAGTGCTATTTAATTCATTGTGGCTAAAAGTTTTTAAAATTCATCGACACTTTTTTTTTTGTAGTAGCCGTGATCTCTCGGATACCTCCAAAAAATTCAAACGTTCTTGAACGGTTTCTTTTCAAACACATGAAAACTATAGGTAGTGTGAAGTTAACTACGTTAGCATATCTTCAAACTCTTTTACTAAAGCTGTTGTAAGTGTTGTAAGAGTGTACCACCAAATATTTAGCTTCATTATTAATGAGATTAATATTTGAGGCTCTCAAAATCATGCAGCCGCCTCGTTCTCTTCGCACAACCTGTGCCTCTGATTACAACTGCCATATTCCTCACTTCGCGTCCTCTTAGTAACCCCACCCCTGGACACCGAACCCCCTACCTTGACACCCTATTCTCCTTTCCCTTTCCTTCCCCCTCCCTTCCCCCTTCCAAAGAACCATGGCACCACAAAGACCACCATCCCACAATACCACGGTGATTGACAGACCAATTCGTCTCGGGGAAGAGCCGTTCCATCGGCCACTGACATTCAGCGTTACCAACCAACACCCTTTTTCCCCTCTCCGCTCATGCTGATGATCTGCGCACCTTCAATCTTTTAAGTGTGAAGCACTGGATGTTAGTGACTAGCAGACGCATTCGAGGAATTCCGGGGTGTAATTACCTTGGTTTCATTTGAATTGTTTCAAAGGTACTTCTATCTGCGGCTCCAAGAATATTTGAGAGGGGAAAGGCTGCACAGCATCATCAGTGTTGGCAACGATGGTGACAGTGCAGAATAAATGGGTGCCTTGGATGGTATGATATATCACGCCCCTTTCCCTACCCCCTCCCCTCCCTGCCATACCCCTTTTCTCCCTTTATCATCTCCGCCTCCTTCTCCTCCCCTCCCCTTCCCCTCTTTCTCAACTACAACTAAGTAAAGAAAAAAATCAAAAGGATGATCACGGTCATGGTTTCGGGTTCATCTTCGCAGACATTTGTGAAATCGACTTCATTTTCTTCTTGCGGCGATGGATGGCATGTGTGGGTGGTTTGGGTGAAAGCCAATGCATAGGGTGTAAGTGGAAAAGTCTGCCCAGTTAGAGGACAGGTGTGCGGATCCAGTGGAAATACTGGATGGTTATATTATTATTATTTTTTAGAAATGAACCCTTTTCATATGAAACAAGCCCACAGGGGCCATTGAAGTGAAATTTAAGCTTCCAAAGGATATGGTGTTCATTAGGAAAAGTAAGTTGAGGTAAGGGGAAATACAGAAAGAAGAGATCTCGCTTATTAAAAACTAAAAAAATAAATTACTAAATAGATAAAAATGTATTAAAATGAGAGGAGAATAGTATTAGGGGTAGTGCATTGCATCTTCGCTTGAACTTCTGAAGTTCCAATTGCATGACATCCTCTGGGAGGCTGATCCACAGTCCAACGGTTTGAGGGCTAAAGAACCTTTGGAACTGAGAAGTTAAGTGGTTTAGACGAAGGTGTTAGGATGGATAGAGCGAGAGAAGTTGGATGGTTCAAATGAAAGACATTGTATGGTTCAGTGGAAAAAAGTTGGATTGTTCAAATGAAAGATATTGGATGGTTCGAGTGGAAAAAAGTTGGATGGTTCAAATTAAAGATATTGGATGGTTTAAGTGGAAGAAAAGTTGGATGATTCAAATGATAGAAATTAAGCGCTTCAGTGGAAAGAAGTTGAAGAGCTAAAGTTGCAGAAAGATGCTGGATGGTTCAAATCATAGAAGTTAAACACTTCACAATAAAGGAAACTGAACACTTCAACTGAACGAAGTTGAACGCTTTAAGAGAGTGAAGTTCATTGCTTCATGAGAGAAAATTTCAGTGCTTCAGCAGAGAGAAGATGAATGCTTCAGGAGAGGGAAGTTCAGTGCTTCAGGAGAGAGACGTTCAATGCTTCAGGAGAGAGAAGTTCAGTGCTTCAGGAGAGAAAATTTCAGTGCTTCAGAAGAGAGAAGATGAATGCTTCAGGAGAGGGAAGTTCAGTGCTTCAGGAGAGAGACGTTCAATGCTTCAGGAGAGAGAAGTTCAGTGCTTCAGGAGAGAGAAATTGAATGCTTCAGAAGAGAGAAGTTGAATGCTTCAAGAGAGAGAAGTTCAGTGCTTCATTAGAGAGAAGTTGAATGCTTCAAGAGAGGAAAATTCAGTGCTTCAAGACAGAGAAGTTGAATGCTTCAAGAGAGAGAGAGAAGTTGATTGCTACTGGAGAGAAAAGATGAATGCTACAAGAGAGAGAAGTTCAATGCTTCAGGAGAGAGAAGTTGAATGCTTCAAGAAAGAGAAGTTCATTGCTTCAAAAGAGAGTTCAATGCTTCATTAGAGAGAAGTTGAATGCTTCAAGAGAGAGAAATTCAGTGCTTCAAGAGAGAGAAGTTGAATGCTTCAAGAGAGAGAGAGAAGTTGATTGCTACTGGAGAGAGAAGATGAATGCTTCAAGAGAGAGAAGTTCAGTGCTTCAGGAGAGAGAAGATGAATGCTTCAAGAGAGAGAAGTTCAATGCTTCAGGAGAGAGAAGTTCAATGCTCCAAGAGAGAGAAGTTCAATGCTTCAGAAGAGAGAAGTTGAATGCTTCATTAGAGAGAAGTTGAATGCTTCAAGAGAGAGAAGCTGAAGCTTCAGGAGGGAGAATTGATTAGGTCATTGTGGTTATAACATAAATGTATATATACATATACTCGTATATATATATGTATATATACATATATATGTATATATGAAATTTTTATCACACCGTGATTTATATACAATCATAAAGCTACAAATGTCGTTTAATATCCAATTCACGCTACTTCAGGAATATCCCCGATGGGAAATTATCACCGAAGGGGAATTATAAGTGATAAATGGAAGTATAATTTCCTCACTCTCGACGGGTAAACAAGTACAGCAGATTCGGCATTAACTTATTTACCTCTCTTGATGGATCAGTGGGTAAACCGCTGACTGGAGTCTTTGGAATGTAACTGTGTCGAGGGATCGAGACCCGGCAGTACCGATCCATTTATCACTTATAATTCCCCGTCGGTGATAATTTCCCATCGAGTGTGAATTGGATATTAAACGACATTTGTAGCTTCATGATTATATATTTATATATACATATATATATTTATATATATACTTATATATATATATATATATATATATATATATATATATATATATATATATATATATATTAAATAAGCCAAGGCAATCATTGTCCACTTTCATTCTGAGATTATGGGAGCATAATCTCACACGTTCTGGCGGTTCCTCTTTGGACCTTTGTAAAGGATTGCCAACAATTATTATGGTGTTGCTTTTCTTTCTTATTAGAATGCTCGCAATCCTGTATTTTCTAAATAGCACCTTTGTCAAAATAAACTGGTCTAAAACAATGACGCAGATGCATGCATCTATATGCTTTTATTACACTACTTAGGTTGCTCACATCATATTTCACGAAAACGGCAGCCACCATTGCAATATGCCTTCCTCTTGGAGTTGCCCGCCCCGGAAAGTGATACCCTTCCAGTTGTCAATAAGTATTTATGGTGGAGCTTGCGAGCCGAAGCATTTTATTTACATACAAATGCACACTTGCGGAGATATATCTATCTATCTATTTATTTGTATGTATGTATATATAAATTTATACATACATATATATACATAAATTTGAATATAAATTATATATATGCATATATATATATATATATATATATATATATATATATATATATATATATATATATATATATATATATATATATATATATATATATAAGAGAGAAAGGGCCAGTCTGTGACGAGCATAAAAAAATTACAAATAAAGATGAAAATAAATGATCGTGGTAGTCGCTTTTCGATTAATTCATTGGCTTCATTTCACGCACGAAGTTCCACCTTGTGCGTTTGTTATACAAGAGGAAGGAAAGTAAGAGAGGGATGGGCCGGGATAGGAGAATGGGGAAAGGGGTAGGAGAGAGAGTAGAGGGAGGGGGTGAAAGGGGGAGGAAGTATAGAGTTTAAAGGGCTTATGAAGCGAGCAAATGGGATGGAGTCGGGTCTTGATACCGAATCCATCATATATTGGACTTCTCATCATAAGTCACCCGCAAGCTGGGGAAAGGAAGGGAGAGACAGACACACAGACAGAAAGAGAGATTGATTAACAGAGTATAATAAACTGGGGAGCGACAACAACGGCAATGTAGTCCTAAAGTTTTCACCTTGCTAAGAATTTGTGTATTTACAGTTAGCATTATCTTATTATTTTATCTCTCTCTCTCTCTCTCTCTCTCTCTCTCTCTCTCTCTCTAGGGGGAGAAAGAGAGAGGGAGAAGTGAAAAGGAGGGTTGGTAATTGGTGCGTGACGTATCAGTGACTTTCTCACGCATAATTTTTCAACGTCCTCGTTTTGGCCAGCGGCGTTTTGTTTGCTGCGAGGCTTATTTGTTTCTAGCCCTCAATATGTCCTAAGCCTTATTCCTTTGCCTTCACCATCGTCATGCTAATTCTGTAACACTGATGGCAAAGAGACGTTTTAATCATTCTTTCATAATGACGTCAAAAGGAAGTTTTTTATGCTTTTCTTTTGAAATGACGCTGAAAATTTTTATATTGCTTTTACAGACACCAAAAAGAAGTTAAGATATGCTTTTCCTTTAGTGTCACCAATAAAGGACTTCTGCGGTGATTTTACAGTGACACCGAAAAGAATTTCTGTAATAACAGTGACATAGCAATAGGGTATTTTACAATGCCATAATGACCTTGCAGTGCAAAATTCTATTGTTCTACCGCAAGAAGTTCTGCTATGTTTCTGCAATGATGCCACAAGATATTTGGTCATTACTTTTAATTAATATCAAAAAAGTTTTATTATACTTCTCTTTTATAATGTCAATAAAACCAAGTTTTTCATACTTTTAATTTAACGATAAAAGGTAAGTTTCTCATTGATAGCGAAAAAAAATCTCTTTTGTTATCTGACAAATAACACCGGAAAGAATCTGTCACTTTTTACAGTGTCACAAAATAAGTTTTGTCCCGCTTTAATTTATCAAAATAAGTTTTACACTTGTAATTCACTTCTACTTAAGAATGCATAAGTCGTTTTTTTTTTTGGCCTGGAGTGGGGCCGGACAAATACCAAAAAAAGGTAATCATAACATTATGGTCTATGAAGGATATAATTGTCAATGCATTTGTGAGCTATTAACAAAATTCGATTTAGTTATCGATTCACAAAGTATAGGTTTTCCATCAAAGTCATTCTTGGACGGTAGACGTCGGTCAGGATAATTCTGTACAGTGTCTTTAAAGCGTTTCTGCTTGGCCTCTTCGATCTTCATGGGTCTGTGTGTCCGTCTGATTGTCAACATCCATCTTTCAGTGTACTATAAATAAGCATATGCTTTTTATTGTATTTGATTGTTCAGCCTATCTTCCTATCTATCTATGTATCTGATATCTACACACACACACACGCACATATATATATATATATATATATATATATATATATATATATATATATATATATATATATATATATATATGTGTGTGTGTGTGTGTGTGTGTATATTTATATATGTATATATATATATATATATATATATATATATATATATATATATATATATATATATATATGTGTGTGTGTGTGTGTGTATATATGTATATATTTATGTATAATAAATATATATGTCTGTCAATCAATCACTCATTTCGTGTGGCACCCACAGGGATGCATAAGGCCTCGATGAACTCACGCCGCCACGTTCTGTCCTGGGCTAACTCTGCTTCCCGCCTCATTGTCCTCAACCACGTCTCCTTTGGCCTACCTCTACTTCTGCCAAGGGCAACCCACCCTGGTGTATCTTACACTGTTCCCTGTCTTCTATAGGCTATACATGGCCTAGCCACTTCCAGCGTGAGAACCTAGCATACTCATCGTGCACACCGTTACTTCTCTAAT
>NC_089755.1:22972676-22982676 GCF_040412425.1 Macrobrachium rosenbergii
CAGTTGCTCAGGTTCCGATTTAGACTTGTATGGCCCATTTAATATCCACCTGAGAGACCTGGGTTCGATCCCCGATGAGTCAGAAATTTATTTCTGTTCCATACGTGATTGTGTGTTGATGATTTATATATACCAGTGTGTGTGTGTGTGTGTGCGTGTAACTATTCTTGTCTATTCTAGTGCATGGTTGCTGATACAAAATCCTTTTTTGCGTCAGAAACGAATGTGATGGCCATCCTATTCACAGAAATTTATTTCTGTTGTGTGTTGATGCATGTTGCAGAATGTGTGGATTTTTTCATTATTAATCTAAAAATCGATAATAATTAGTACTGCTGTGAATCTTAGTAAGACTGGAGAGTTAAAACCCTCAGAAAAACACATTCAGTAAGTTTCATCCCTCGGCTATACTAGGTATAAGTTCTAGAACTGAAAAGTTGTAATATAATTAGGTACAGACAATTAAGTCAGGTCAGATAAGCTAGGGTAAATAAATACTCTCCTTTCATCTTTCTAAATGTATTTTCCGCGCCACTAGTATGTACACTCGCCCCGGAAAGGAAAGGGCGCAGAGAAAGGAAAAGTGAAGTAAATTTTCATAAGAGTCGAGTAGAAATAATAAAGATATAGTTACAACTAGAAAAAAAAAGATTACTGTTGATTATTAGAGCGAAAGGTTGTTTACTAAACAGGAGCAGTAGTTATGTCCATACTGGGGACATTGAAATAAAATAAAAAATAAAAATAATTAACCTTGATATTGACCTCACTTGGAAATCTTTGTCCTAAGTTGAATACTCCTGGGAACGTCTGCACTTTGTAAGGATTCAGAAGGAAAACCCAATACTGATTCAGGGCAAATATTTGGCCGAGTTGTATCCATGAGCGAAAATTTAATAGATATATTCAGAAAGTCTTTTTCTCGATGCGCGTAAAGAAGAAAAGTCATTGCGATCAGAGGTCAAGTGACCAAGACCAGTATCTTACAAAATTTATTTCCAAGGTCAGTTAATCTGCCAGTTGATAATTATTTGTTGGTACCGACCTCCTAATTGATTGTTGAGTTTGAATCATGTTAGAGTGACGCGTCTCTCGGTAAATGCCGCCTTTATGCTAAGAATGTTTAGCTAATCACTGAACAATTTCGGGCAATGTGTAAAAGATGAATATATGTGATTTTGAAACATGATTCACAGTTTGGAACGATAACTGGTAGCAAAAGGTAGTGTGTGGAATCACGAAAATAAGTATGAGTTAACATATGATGTTAAAGAAATATTTCCTAATTTCACCTAGGTATGTACAACGGACATAGTGATTTGAAACTTGTTGCTGAAAACAATTACAACAGTTCTTCTATTTATTCTTTAAACTGACGGTGAAATAATTCGCCAAAATTGTATCCCAAATCCCTTGAGAATGGCATTCGAGATTCCCAGCAATTTTTCTTTTCCCTGAAGCATTAAGGCTGATAACAAGTGTGAATCATGCTAGGAAGGGACAAGTATGGAAGATTAGTATGAGCCATGATGGCAGGTGATAAGCTTGAAGCGTTATGGCAGATAACAAGTATGAAGAATCACGGCAGGTGACAGATATGAAGTCATACAGCAGATGATGAGTATGAATCATACATTCAGGTAATAAGTTGGCGTTATTATGTCATATGACAAGTATGAAGTATGACGGAAGATGATAAGTATGAAATAGCAGGCGATACAGATATGAAGTATTATGACAGGTGATAAGTATGCGTCATTTACATAAGCTGGCATTGCTTTTGATATTAGCATGAATGTTTTTCAGATGATGCAACTTCAAAGATTATGAAGTGTTTGTGTGTTTGTGAGTGTACATGTGTGCATATCTAAGAGTAGAATCTGTAAAAAAAACATTAAATGAATGAACTTTATAAAACCGAGAGAGAGAGAGAGAGAGAGAGAGAGAGAGAGAGAGAGAGAGAGAGAGAGAGGTTGTGATAACTTATAAAATATACACAAGGGCAAACGATTTATAAAACATTCTGAATGAAATCAAGGAATAATAGCCTTTAGTTTGAGCGGTCATAATATGATTATTAAGTAAACAGAATAATCTGGTTTTCTCAAAGATAAATTTCACTCTTTCGGCATCGGTACATTCTCTCTCTCTCTCTCTCTCTCTCTCTCTCTCTCTCTCTCTCTCTCTCTCTCTCTCTCTGTTTTACATAATCCGGTCTAACCCAAACCTAAGCCCGTCACTTCTGCTAGATTTTCATATGAGATGAACTCCGACCGTCTCACTCACTTGCATTATGGCATTTCAGAACTCCTCCTCCTCCTCCTCCTCCTCCTCCTCCTCCTCCTCCTCCTCCTCGCCTTTCTCTCTCCCTCCTCCTCCTCTCCTCCTTTATCTTCTATAAGAATTAGGAGAAAAGGACGTGTGACGAAAACTTGCAGGTTTTCAGAGCGCGAAGAATTCCGGAGAGACCGAAAGACGAAAGTATCTTTGTGATCGACCGCTTGAAATTAAGAAGTGACGAGAGCAAGAGAAAAAATTAAAGTTTTGCTTTATTACCTACAAAAGTAGGCAGTAAAGCAAACAAAATTCGAGCGCTTAGTTGCTAAGCCTATTATCGACGGCAACGGGAAAGGCTCGCAGAATCCTTCCTTCTATTTTAGGTTTTCTTTTATTTTTTTAATCTGCCTCCTGATGCGATGGAGAGTTCCAGTCCGTCTCTTTGAACGCATTATGTGTGAATTAAGCAAAAATCTGTCTTTAAGGAACTTAGAGCTTATAATGGAATTTCTTTTTTTCTTTTTCTCTATTTTTACTCCGAGTGCAAATGCATCCGTTCGCGCAGCGAAGAAAAATGCAAATTTTTATTTATGAACAAAGTAAATGCCTGAAAGAATTTCCTCTCGGAAAGTCATAAGGTTTAGATGGCTTCTGTGTCCCGAGAGAGAGAGAGAGAGAGAGAGAGAGAGAGAGAGAGAGAGAGAGAGAGAGAGCACTCAGCCTAGCACTACTACTCACCTCCATTATTTTTACCTTATTACCAGCAGGAGTGGCAAAACAGGGAAGTCATGGTGGGAGGGGGGGGGGCGAGGGTAAAGGAGGTGGCTACGGAGGGCGTCGCACTCCTGCATCTTCGTTAGTGATTATAATCCTAGTGGCTCTCTCTCTCTCTCTCTCTCTCTCTCTCTCTCTCTCTCTTATTCTTGCAGGAAATGGAGCTTACGAAGTAAGAGGGTAATGTCCCTCTGCCTGCATGCCAACTTCGATCTCGCCGCACGAGGCCGTAAAGGCGGGAGTCGTGTGTCATTCCCTGGTAATGGAAACAGTTTTGGGCTTCGTGCAGGAGGAGAGAGTTGTCAGTATTTTCCTGCAGAGTGCGAGGAAGGACATTCAGACACCCAACTCCCTCCTCTCTCATTCCTTACCTCCAGTCCCCTTTACCCTGTCTCTGGGAGACATGGCCAAAGGCTTGGTAAAGGTGTATATAGGGCTGGGGAAGATAGAGCAGAATCATACGAATGGTGTTCTCAAAAATGAATTTTTTTTCTTTTGGAGGGGAGAGGGCCACCGCCAATTTCCTCTTACACGGTGAAACTTGTATGTAATGCAGGTCATCGTCCCAGAGAAGAAGCATTCGGAAGGTTAAAGGGTCTTGAATAGATAAGTTTAAAGAAATCCACAAAAGCATATATTTCCATATCATTTGCGAGAGCTCAGGAAGCCTTACCATATCTGACCAACAAGCCTCGCTACAGGTACACAGATAAATGCTCCGAACCTTTGCAGTATTTTCCAAGCGTGTTACTTTTCCTCGAGTAGGACTGCACCTACCAGTGACACATAAACAGGGAAAACAATCATGATGAGTATAAAAGTATACCTTAGTTTAACCAGACCACTGAGCTGATTAACAGCTCTCCTAGGGCTGGCCCGAAGGATTAGATTTATTTTACGTAGCTAAGAACCAATTGGTTACCTAGCAACGGGACCTACAGCTTATTGTGGAATCCGAACCACATTATAGCGAGAAATGAATTTCTATCACCAGAAATAAATTCCTCTTATTCTTCATTGGCCGGTCGAAGATTCGAACTCGCGGCCAGCAGAGTGCTAGCTGAGAACGGAACCCACCCAACCAACGAGGAACTTCATGATGAGTATGACAAGACATTTTAGACAGAAGGGAATTGAAATCGAGCAGGCTTGGGGCACAGCATCTTACTTGAGGTGCTCCTGGAATTCTTACGTAAAGACATTGACTAAGTATTCTTCAGTAAGTATTAAATAACAGAGAATTATGGCACAGTTCCAGAACTGTTTTAAATTATGTAGTTTCACATTATTGACATTCCTGTTTATTTTTGTCATGTCTTTGAAAACCATGTTAACCGCTGCTGTTTAAGGAAAGTGGATGTGCCATTCTTCTCTTTTTTTATTTTCTATAAAAAACTAGAGGCTCTTTCCTTCTCTTGATGAGTTGCTCAAGTCCTCCTCCTCAGACTTCACCCAGGATAATTGTCAATAAAATCGTAACTAATGAACATACTTGATTAATTAAAATCTTTCAAACAATTGCCTGATGTCAAAGGTCGTGAAATCCTATTTTCGTTTCTTCTGGGAAGAGTGTATCAGTAGATTTTATGCAATTCTCAAGGAATTTATTCTGAATGAATCATTCTGGCGTGACTCAGATAGTTAACAGTAATCTTGTTGCATGGAGACCGATGGGCCTGGCAGTCGAATGCCCTCTTCTAGCTCACATAAGGATAAAAAAGGAAAGCAAAAATGATGGGCTTACCTTCTTTGGAAGAAATCGGTTTGTAAGCTTTGGAAACAGGCAAAGGAGTGACAAAGAAAAACCAGCTTTTCATATCCAGGCTTATTAGATTTCTGTAAATTGGTATGTTGATCATCCACCTCCAATCATCAAACATACCAAATTGTAGCCCTCTAGCCTCAGTAGTTCTTATTTTATTTAAGGAAGTTAGCCATAATCGTGCTTCTGGCAACGATATAGGATATGCCACCACCTGGTCGTGGTTAAAGTTTCATGGGCCGCGCTCATATAGCATCATACCGAGACCACCGGAAGATACATCTTTTTTCGGTGGCCTTGATTATACACTGTCGCGGCTGTGCAGAAAATTCGATTGCGCCGAAGAAACTTCGGCGCATTTTATGCTTGTTTCTCTGTAGTCCATATTTTGAAAATTTTAATTTGGAGTTTTCCTGTCCCTCCTGTATAAGAGCCTGTTAATCTAAATTTCGAGAGCTTTCTTTTTTAATGTTTTTTTTTTTTTTTTTTTTTAAGCGGCCAACACACGATTCAAGTTAGTCACAAGATTCCTAATACAACCAGTATTATTGACCTTATTAGTTCCTCGTTGGGCGAGTCGGTAGGGTTGTGGGCTAGCACTCGCTAGGCCCGAGTTCGAGTCTCCGGCCGGCTAATGAAGAATTAGAAGAATTTATTTCTGGTGATAGAAATTCATTTCTCGCTATAATGTGGTTCGGATTCCACAATAAGCTGTAGGTCCCGTTGCTAAGTAACCAGTTGGTTCTTAGCCACGTAAAATAAGTCTAATTCTTCGGGCCAGCCCTAGGAGAGCTGTTAATCAGCTCAGTGGTCTGGTTAAACTAAGATATACTTACTTGATTGACCTTATTAGACTTTCCCTGAAAGTATTGCGGTGTTCTGGTTGTTGTTGATTACAGTATGAACACTGAAGAAGTCCATAATCGTTATCCATATTTACGTTCCTGGGCAGAGTAACGACATATTTTATTTCTCTGCATTAGCTTCTGTCCTTTAATTTTGCTTTGAATCTTCCCCAGTTTTCTCAGTCCCTCGTGCAAGATGTTCTTCGAGTTTAATCTCCCATGAATTTTGTCTAAGCGCAAGGCGAAAGCGTGAATTTTGTCTTTTTCTAATATTCTTAACGGCGTTCTGTTATTATTCTCTCTTTTTGGATCTCTTGGTATGCTTATGTATTGTGAATATTAATGACAGTGATGTAATATAAACATAAATTTCTGAGGAAGGGAATTAAGTGTCGCGCATCCTTCTATTTCCCCTTAACTTACTCATTAAGCAAGTTTTTCAGCGATTGATGTACAGTGCCCATGTTATTATTATTATTATTATTATTATTATTATTATTATTATTATTATTATTGTTGTTGTTGTTGTTGTTGTTGTTGTTGTTGTCGCAGTCTTCCACAAAACAGAATACCAAAATGTAGGAGTAAACTAGAGAAGTGAAGAAAATAAAAATAACAATTCAATTCAAATTTGTTTCTAAACAAATAATGATATGCATACAAAGACGTCGTCAGATAAAAGTTAAAATAACAATGACATCTGAGGCTTCGAAAGAGTGAAATCTATGTATTTTCTTCACACGAAATCGCGATTTCTGTACCGAACTATTGCTGAGTATTAATGACGTCACCGAAGCCATAGATGAAAACCGACAAGACGCGTATGAAGATGAGGCAAGTATCTATACAATTCTGGGACAAGCGGTCATGCCTCTACAAAGAATAGATTAGCTAGAGATCTTAGTTGTTTTTACCGAGTGCAGAGCTGGGTTTCAGCCAATCTTTTTCGGTAGAAAAGTGCTGTTATACAATTGACGTCTTGGTACTAGATATTGAAGAAAATTAATACTTTGAAAAAAAAAATGTTACTTGAAAAAAAAACTGAGCACACGCATTTGTTTTTACCCTATTCCCAACCAGACACACTCACACTCATGATTCCGCAGAATTTTATTTCTAAAAGCAAAACGTCTTTCTTTGAAAGCAATGACGTAAGCATATCAATTATCCTCCTCAAGACACGGGTGTTGCATCTGAGTAAACATCGAGCCTTTAGCAGCATTCGCAAAATGTCATCGAGTTTCGACTTAATTCCTTGCATGTTTTGACAGGGAAGGTTATGAGTGCGCCTGCAATTATCTTCCGTCGTTAGTTGTGGTTGTCAATCTCTCTCTCTCTCTCTCTCTCTCTCTCTCTCTCTCTCTCTCTCTCTCTCTCTCTCTCAAATAGCTAGGCAATAATTGGCAAGTAGCTCGGAATTTCAAACCCATCTCTCTCTCTCTCTCTCTCTCTCTCTCTCTCTCTCTCTCTCTCTCTCTCTCTCTCTCTTCAGATAATCAGTTCACTAAACTAAACATTACTTTGCGAAATAATTTTGCTTTCAAACTTTTTGGGTAATATTATGTTTCATTACTTTTACGAACGCTGCTTAAATCTCTTAACTGTTTTATACATGATTTTTTTCACCCTTGCTACTTGTGCTGCATAATAATTAATCTAATTGCATGAATAGTGCATATGCTGCAAGTGCGCATGTCCTCCAGGTTATTGTTTTTACATACATACATACATATATATATATGTAATATATATATACGTATATATATGTGTGTGTATTAGTGTCTTGTCGACGGCAATGACAGCCAAATCATCCTTATATGTAAAGCTTCTGAGCACGGTACCTAATTCGAGAGAGAAAGAAAAGAGAGAGAGAGAGAGAGAGAGAGAGAGAGAGAGAGAGAGAGAGAGACTGAGTAGAATCCAAAGATTCTACACATGATTGCAAATTATTTGAGTTTAAAGGAGCAGGTGCATTATCGAGCCCAAGAGACGGGCTAATTCAGCCAACCGAAGTAAAGTTTCTCTCGAATGCCAACACCAACCTCTCTTTCCTCTATAAACTTCACCCGCTATTTAAAATGATCTCTTTCTCTCCCTCAATTAAATATTAGATTGTTACTTGGCAAATTACTCCGAATTGATGCATTCTCTCTCTCTCTCTCGCTCTCTCTCTCTCTCATGCATACACACATGCATACATACATCCATACATACATACATACATACACACGCGCGCGCTCACCACAAGAGAGGTCGAAACGATATACAGGTAAATCTTCAGTTGAACCTATTTCTTTACTTACTGAGATTACGTGAGTTAGGGAACTCGATCTGTGTGTGCGTACGTGCGCGTGTGTGTATTTGTGTGTGTGCTCGCGCGCACGTAAATTGAAACCTTTGAGTGTTTCAAAACACTTTCCATCTTCTCAGTTGTAAAGCATAATAATATCGATCCCAAGACTTAATAGATGGTCTGTATATGAAGTCACTTATAAGGTGAGAATCGAAATGGAAATGCCACAAAATACCCCAGATGTCAAATGATACTCCTGTGGTATAATATATCTCTGCCGGCTGTGCAGAACATTTCCCTAAACCATTCCGTAAACGAGAGGAGAGGACTTCTGAACTGCCGGACTCATTATGTGATTAAGCACATTTGTTCTCACCCCCGCTCACACCCAGGTACTTAGAGAGTTCCGTCTTCACACCTCTCTCTCTCTCTCTCTCTCTCTTTGTTGATATAAGAGCAGATTTATAAAGCTCTTTCTCTCTCTCTCTCTCTCTCTCCCTCCCCCGCGCTCTATTTATATAGAAGCAGATTTATAAAGTCCTCTCTCTCTCTCTCTCTCTCTCTCTCTCTCTCTCTCTCTCTCTCTATTTATATGAAAGCAGATTTATAAAGTCTCTCTCTCTCTCTCTCTCTCTCTCTCTCTCTCTCTCTCTCTCTCTCTTTAGTTAGAGAATATTGATATAAGATAAGAGCTAATTTATTAAGCTGTCTTACTGCAAATTCTCTGTGAAAAACAACGTTTATAGCACTAATGCAAATGAACCTTTTACTCTCTCTCTCTCTCTCTCTCTCTCTCTCTCTCTCTCTCTCTCTCTCTCTCTCTCTGTAAAAACGCTTATAAAAACATTGATGGGACTTGCTGAAATGGTAAAGCTTTAACATTCTCTTTCTTTGTTAAAAACGTTTATAACACGAACATAAATGATAAACCTTTATAAATATGATAGAAATAATAAACCTTTAGCTCTCTCTCTCTCTCTCTCTCTCTCTCTCTCTCTCTCTCTCTCTCTCTCTCTCTCTCTCAGAACATGCAACAAGGGCGGGGCAGTCGATCCCAAGCCCCGATCCCTCAGTCATGCAGAGTCCGCCATGGATGGAACTAATACTGGCTTCCCTATTCCTAACCGAATAGCTTCTGCTATTTCTGTAGAAATCAGGTCGCCCTAGTGGCAGAATAGCCTTTGCTATTAGAATGGCGATGTTTATCACTGTTAAGATAGCCTTTTCTCTTTCTGGTAAGATTGCCCAAGTTACTTTGTCCGAATAGGCTTCTCTTAATATGAGGTTAACCTTTGCTATTGCTATCATAGCAACCTTTTAGAATATCTTGTTAGGCTTTGCTTTGCATCTGGGACTGTCATTGTAACTGTAATAGCCGGCCGCGCCCGCTTTTGAAAATTGACCCTCCACACTCAACGAGACCTTATGATCACGTGCTTTTCTCTATCGTGATAGAATTCCTCTGTAGCCTCGAATTTCGTTCTTTCCCTCTCTCACACGTGAGTGAGTACCTACCATCAGCACCTTGGGAAAGGAAGTTAGCGTAATTATGGTAATCCTGCAATTATGATTCTCTCTCTCTCTCTCTCTCTCTCTCTCTCTCTCTCTCTCTCTCTCTCTCTCCATGTCGTAGGTTAGCGGCATAACATATAATAAACATAAGATACTCTCTCTCTCTCTCTCTCTCTCTCTCTCTCTCTCTCTCTCTCTCTCTCTCTCATACAGGTTGCTAATTAAGCGAGAATTACTGTGATGATATTACAGGGGGGCATAAAGCCTGCTACGGAATCCATTTTTGCCGTAGGTGAATGTAGCGGAGGTGGGCTGTCAAATTTGGAAAGATATTTTAAAATTCAAATGTTTTGAGAATGACGTCATAAATGCAAAGAAATTAACTCACGATGGGAGACTGAGCGTCGACAAGACCCTTCCTTGCAGGTATCGGCGAACACCTGACGGGGTAATTAGTGGGAAGAATGAAGCAAGTATGATAACTATCCCATAAAGTACAATAGTCTTTCAGCAAAGCTGGAAAGAAGAGGAGACGGC
>NC_089755.1:22987676-22990176 GCF_040412425.1 Macrobrachium rosenbergii
TTGGCCACTTTTTTGCTTATAAAAAATTTACCTTGAATAAAAAAAAAACATAAACTATTAGTAAACAGTCATGCTTGGTTGGCCCCGCAATGGTGAGAATGATACCAACAGTAAGATCGTTAACAATAGTAGTGATGACGATGATGAGGCTTAAACTACAGGTGACGACGCCACCTGGTCCGGTCGCCATCTCCGATTTTATATTGAAAGTTCAAAAGTCTAGATCTTCAAAGTGCTTGAACCACTAACTTTCATATTGCTCAGGGAAATGCACAAAGCTAATGCGTTCAATTTGTATATCTCCGAGTGTTAACTGGTCCCGTGACCTAGCGGCCATCTTAGTTATGTTCTAAAATCTAAATCTTTTAAATGTCTCAGGAACTGCTAAACAGATAGTAAGAAAATTTGGCAGACATGTCAACACGGCCAAGGTTTGTTTAGAATTTTTTCGTTAGGCAAAGTAGATCACTGTGAACTACTAATAGTTAAATTTCATAAAATACGGAAAAATGCCGATACGTACCTTTGCTGTAAAATTTGAACTGTAAACAGATGTTGCGTAGACTTGGCGATGCCTAATGCCTGAATACCACTTTCGAGTCGGTTATGAGACTGTGCTAAAGACTGGTGATGCACTGAGAGCCTTGATATTGAGCAGAATGGTGCAGAATCTTTCAGTCATATTGACGACTTACGGTGATGATCCTACATCCGATCACCATCTTGGATTTTTGTTCCAACGTTTCTGCGCTGAACGTTGGGCCTAGGACCCCTGGCTGGCTCCGGTGTATCTTTGGTTATCATATGGCTCCGTTTACTATGATTATTCATTCTCAGCATCATCATAATCATCATATTCATAATCTCATGACCATATCTTAAATAATTATTGCTGTTCTTTTATGAAAATCCAGTTGTTGTACCATGTCATGATAATCAAAACACAGCTTAGACAATCACAGTGAAAGATATTCCTCCATTGTAGACGAGAAGGATTAAGCGGAAAGCAATTTTCCGCCTACTTCAGCATTATTTGATTTACCTGTTGCATGAGTCTCCTGTTGGCTGATTGGCTGATGAAAGTTGCTGACGTCATGACTTGCTAAGAGCTGCTTGGAAGCTTTGCGTAGAGAATGAATGAGGAGGAAATCATTTTTACCGTTACGAAAGCTCTCTCTCTCTCTCTCTCTCTCTCTCTCTCTCTCTCTCTCTCTCTCTCTCTCTCTCTCTCTCTCTGCTCTTGCATCGATGAAATGGGACGTAAAAGAAGTGGAAAACTTGTGGAAACGGTCTGGGGTGGTTCGGAGACGTCAGTTTGTTCCAAAAGGCAGTTTCAGTGTACAGTCAAAAACCTCACTCAGACAGCCTGGAGTTTTTTGGAAGTCTTCATTATTTAAACAAGAGATGAAGTTTGATATACTCAAGCAAATATCAAGTAAATTTCAAAAAGAAGCAAGTAAAAAACGCGCTTAAGTTTCTTCGGCACAATCGAGATTTCTGTATGAGCCGCAGCCCATGAAACTTTCAGCCACGGCCTGGTGGTGGCCTGTCCCATAGCGTTGCCAGACGCACGATCATGGCTAACATTAACCTTAAATAAAATAAAAACCACTGAGACTAGAGGACTGCAATTTGGTATGTTGATGATTGGAGGGTTGATGCTCAACATACCAATTTGCAGCCCTCTAGCCTCAGTAGTTTTGAAGATCTGAGGGCAGATGGACAGACAAATAGCCATCTCAATAGTTTTCTTTTGCAGAAAACTAAAAGAGATCGATTTCTGGAGGGTTGGGTAAGGGCAATATACCTAAAAAATCAGTACACTACTGAACCAAAACTTGTAGTGGAATTATGTGGGGATGTTTTTATTTCCATTACGTGGTGAACAGAAACATTAACCATGTCAAGGAACAGGAGAATCATTTGCGTTTTCTAGTCGATAAGGCATTCAGGGATGGCTAGGTATATACCCTTATTTTGCCAAGGATATGTATGTATTTTTGGGGTTTCATAACGTCGCCTATTCAAATGTCTTTTTAAGAACGTATTAGCATTGCGTTTGTATGTATGTATATATGTATATATATATATATATATATATATATATATATATATATATATATATATATATATATATATAATGTATATATATAGTTATATATGTAGGCTATATAATATTATATATATATAATATGTGTGCGTGTGTGCGTCTCTCTCTCTCTCTCTCTCTCTCTCTCTCTCTCTCTCTCTCTATCTCTCTCTCTCTCTCTATGTAAAACATCCATGAAATTAACACCTATAAAGAGGCAACATTTTGGAGACCCACTTCTGCGAAGTTATCAGATAAATTCCGCTTGCTTCAGACTCTCTTTCGAGGAAGAAATCTTCATCACGTCATCAGAGTATTGTTGTTTGAGATAATATGTGCAGTGGGTTTTTTTATTCACCTCTTTTTGGTGTGTTTATGGTATTACTATTGCCGTGCTATTATTAGGATTTT
>NC_089755.1:22995176-23055176 GCF_040412425.1 Macrobrachium rosenbergii
GGTTTGCAGTACAAGGCCTGTGAATGCAAGAAAGGCACCCGTGTAGCAAAATGAGATTACTTGAGCGGGCAGCAAAAGATGCATCAAGATTCAGTAGAGTTGTGGTAGGTTAGCCTGTTCTACAGTGATCGATAATGCGATTTGATACATAATAGTTAAAAGGATCTTTGTAGTAGTGTAGATTGCACAAAATGTTATAAACAATGGTTAACTTGAATAAAGGAAAAAAGAATCTAGAGTAACCGAAGACTGTGGAGAGTGTAGTTTACAATACACTCTCCACAGTCTTCGGTTACTCTAGATTCTGAATAATGTCGATTTTCGTTTAAGGTAACGACCAGGTCTTCAGAACCTAACAAGGTCAATAAGTGGGAACTAAATTCAGTCTCTGTCCAACACATCATCACAAGAAATCGCGTCTTATTAGCAATAAGTCTTGTTACTCGCATTATTCATTGTCATTAGAGAGATGATGGTTTTATAATATTTTTTTATACAGACAACAGGCAGTTACTTTCAGAAATAAAAAAAAAATGAATCAAAAGTAAAACACTGAATGCGTTTAGACAAAAGACGTATATTTTTCACGGTTCCTAAATCCTATTAATGTCTGTGATTAAACTGACGATAGATTTCGATCGAATCCTCAGGGAAAGTTGGCCATAGGCCATTGGCCTGACCTGCAGAGTGCGGCAGTGACTTTGCTGTGACTGGTCTCCAACCCTTTTCCTTCCATCACCATCTTTTTTCGTTTTCTTTCTTCAGGTCAGGGCAGCATAAGGGCATCAGATAATCCCTCCTGTCGGTTCTCCTTTATTAATACTTAAGTAGACTTCCTCACCGGATCTTCTCTCTGTTATACTTGGTCTATACTGTAATTAACGTTTTTAAGTTTTTGACAAAGAAAAATCAAATCTCAGTTAGTAGCCACCCTCAAAGACTAGGTTTATATATAGTGTATATATATATATATATATATATATATATATATATATATATATTATATACATAAGTATATATATAAATATATATTTATGTATGTGTATATATATATATATATATATATATATATATATATATATATATATATATATATATATATATATATATATATATATATATATATATATATATATATACTAAATATAACTAAACCCGAATTTTTGGTTTTCTTAAATGTTTAAACACCCACAACTAATTATATATCCTTGTTTGGACATCGTTAACCATTTGTTTTGTTTTCAATACGAGGTTAACCATTTATTTATTCTTGTTCGAACCCCATTAACCAATTATTCATTCTTGTTTCGACCCCACTAACCATTTATCTATTCTTGTTCGAACTAATCCCTCTTAACCACTTATTTTGTTTAAACCCTATTAAGCAGAATTTATTCTTGTTTAAACACTATAACCATTCATTTATTTTTCAAAGCCTGATAACCATTTATTTCTCCGGAATTTGCGGCCTATCTGTAGACCCAAAAGGGTGTCGGAAAGGCCTCCCCTATTTTATTACTGTGCCGCGAAGGGAAGGGAATGCGATAAAACAGCGTTATGTGGTGATTACAGTATTGCCAAAGATATCATCTTCATTTTCCTTTATTTTCAACCATAAGCTATTTATTACATCACCGAAACTAAAAAAGAAAATAGAAATTACCATTCAGCCTCCTTACTTTCATTTCTTAAGCCAGCTTAGAAGATTTTTAGGTCTGACCTACAATTCATGCAATTTTGATGATCGGTGGTCCCTTCTCTTGCTGAACAAAGGGCTTGGTGTCATCAGAAGAAATTATTTATACGAATTTGTGTCTGGTGCTGATCGGGAGAGAAGTTCTTAAATGCCTCTTTCTATCTTACCTCTCCCCAAGCCCAGGTAATCGTTCCTACCTGTCTCTGTTGATTGGATAGGATTCCGAGGTCCACATCCGGCCTCTTAACACCCTTATCACCTTACCTTCTTGCGGATCGCCTGATGGCAAGGGACTGTGCTGACACAAAGCCGAAGCCTATTCTTTAATGGTAGATTAATGGTACTTGGTGCATGACTTGTATTTCTTGCAGTCCCTCAGAAGAAGGGAAGAAGAGTGCTGTAAGACTAAAATTTGGTTGCAGTTTTAACCAATACTTCTCATTCTTTTTGTCTTGCATATTTCTATACGTGATTGCTCGTCATATGCTGAATGAAAATAATACCAGAATGGAGACACCTACCAAACTATTTGCCTGAAAGTGTCGTGGCAACGTCAGTTGTAAAGAAATATGTCAGACTATTCCTGGAATGTTTTTGTTGGCTGCACCCAGAGCAAGAGCCCGTGGTGGCATAAAGCCAGCTCAATCTAGAACCTAACTAATCTCTTCTATTTCCTTGACACTCTTGTGACGCCAAAGAAACTACAATCATTCATTCATTCATTCATTCACTGTCTCTTACTTTCCTGTCTTCCTCTTCAGATTTTCCGTGTGATGCAAAATTCAAATTAGAATTTGTAATTTCAAACACACATAGCAAAACAGTTTATTGAGAGTTCCGGTGATGCTTGTAGAGAGAAACTGCTGCATGATATGATGAAAAGAGCATAATGGTCCGCTCTTGTTTCGATAAAATTATTTGGTTTGGTTACTCTGCTAGTCAGGTGCGTTATCTGCATACTTTATTGGCATTACCTGGATACGGGAAAGCATATAATCGCACACAGCTTGCTTTTGCAGATAATTTGAATTTCCTTGTATATAAATTAATCCACTGTTTTGTATTTTCATTCCCCTTTATTACTCTGTAAGTATCTTAACCAATCAATGTCATTTTCACCGGTCAAGTTTTTACTGTACATTTTCCGTTGAGCATGTGATTAAGTTTTCCTTATACAAGCGTAAATTTAATCATGTAAAAAATTGCTTTAATCTTCGAGTCATCTATACGTCTTGGGAAATGATAAGAACACACGTAGGGGACGATAAAAAAAAAAAAAAAAAAATCAACCGCTGGTGGTACTAAAAAGTGGAGTGAAGAGTGCGTAGAGTTAGTGGCTTGGTTGACGACAGTGGTGGGGAGAGGGTGGTTGGATGGGAGATCGACATAAGAAACAAGAAAGACAGTAATGAGAGAGAGAGAGAGAGGAGAGAGAGAGAAAGAGAGAGAGAAAGAGAGAGAGAGTGGAAAGAGAGGTGGGGGGATAGAATGGCCACTCTGGAGGGAAGGAGGAGCAGAGTTTGCCGAATTGTTAACAAGAGAGAGAGAGAGAGAGAGAGAGAGAGAGAGAGAGAAAAGAAAAAAAAAGGAAAAAGAGAAAAGGGGGGGAATGGGAAGGAAGGGGGTTACTGCGAGCAGGGAGGAGCCGAGTCAGCGATATTCCGAACGGCATAATAAGTTGTTTGATAAAAAACGGCCTTAAGGTAATGAGAACAATGTTGACTTTGGTGTCAGCCTCGTCTTCTCACTTACCCATTAGGCACAGGTGAAAAATTCACGATGAGGCGACGTCGACATTTTCCCGGCAAAAAATCGGGCTCGGCCAGGGAAACCCGCCTCTGGGAGCCTCAATCATAAGAGCAACTTTTACCAGACGCCTCCGGAGAGACTAATCCAGCGGAGAGCTCGAAGGGATCTTATTACTAATTAGGTTGGAAATATTAGACGCTGTCCACTTTATCTGAATTGATATATCAATTTATTATCCCCCGGCTAAGAGGGATAAACATTTATAGAGCTTCTAAATTATTCTTTATGGCTACTGGTTACAGCCACTTCCTTCCCATCAAGGCTAACATAAAAGAAAGAAAGAGAAGCTTCCACTGGAAGGAAGGAAGGAAGGAAGGAACACCACCCGCCAGGTAAGAGACAGACACACGCAGGCAGGCAGGCAGGCAGGGAGAGACAGACAAGAGACTAAGAGACTTCCAGATTATCTCCCTCACACCACTCTCCAAGTATGGCTTGCTCGCTCTGTGGAGAGTGAGTTAGTTCATGAAGGTAATAACCTTCGAGAGAAATATATATACATACATACATATACGTGCGTGTTTAACTTATATTATGTAACATGTTTTATTCCAAAAAATGAATAAGAACATGACTGACTATAGAAATGTTTGTATGAATACTGTGGCGAGTTGTATGCTGAAATGTTCTGTTAATGTGAATGGGTAATCATGTTGGATATGTCTTATGAATGTCTTGTCTTGTTTGCATACCAATACTAATTTCTTTTCTGCTCATCCAATACGCAATCTGCTGCATCTCTTGACATTCACTGTGGAATTGACACCTCAGACAGATTGCTAATACTGGATATCGGAGAAGCCCTACATGTGTTCTTTAAATTTTTATACGTTCTTAGATTGGTTCACCATATTAGTCCAAAGCTCAGATTTTTAGTTAATTTTCCTGTGTTGCTTCCCTTCTCATGAAATAGGTAGAATGACCATTCACGTGTTTTCGGGATATTCAGTCAATTTACTGGTGTGCATTTATGTACTCAGCGCGAGAAAATAAGTAGCTAGATGCAGGAGAAAGGAGAAAGAATTATTTTCATATGTACATGTGAGTCTAGGTGTAACTTTTGACTCACATCTAATTTTTGAAAGTTTCAGCAAATGCCGCACGAAACTTAGGTGTTGTCTGTAAAGCCTCTTATATTTGTAACTGATAAAATCAGTGCAACCTGCTGTAGGTCATTTGTCCTTCCTTTACTAGTCTACTGTTCCCCTGTGTGGTTGTCTGCTTCTGCCAGAGATTTATCTCTTTTAGATAGAGTGGTTTGTGGTGGTAGGTTTCTGGTTCCTAATGGTAGCAGTTATGACTTGGACCATCGACGGATGGTCTCTTGTTTGTCACTTTTTCATAAGTTGTATTCAACAGAGATCTTTCACATTCACAACTGATCCTGATGCCCTTCACCTGCCAAGAACAACCAGATTCGCTGAACAGCAGCACCAACATGCAGTGAATGTGCCTCGCTGTCGAACTTCTCAGTTCCTGAGGTCTTTTATTCCTTGCACCGTTGGACTGTGGAACAGCCTCCCAGAGGATGTGCAATTGGAACTTCAGAAGTTCAAGCGAAGATGCAATGCATTTCTACCCTAATATTATTCTACTTGCATTTTAATAAATTTTTTTATTCATTAATTTATTAACTTGTTTTTTCGTTTTTAAGAAGTGGGATCTCTTCTTTCTGTGTTTCCCTTTACTTCCTCTTACTTCTTCCTAATGAACACCATATTCTTTGGAAGCTTGAATTTCAAGTCAGTGGCCCCTGTGAGCTTGTTCCTATGAATAGGTGTCATCTACTGAATAATAATAATAATAATAATAATAATAATATAAATAACATCCATCTCATTACAGTTGTGCTAATGACGGAACATACGAAGACTTACAGCTGTTAGATTAGAAACTTAGTCTGTAATCATATTTCAACGTTAGATTAAACACGTGACTGTCATCCCATTGTGTACCGCATTACTTTCTTCATTTAGGAACTATGAGCGTCTCGTTTTGTGATATATTCCCTGCAAAGATGTTCTGAACGGTAATGCAAAGGAAGTTTAGTAAAAGGTACATATATATTTACATATTTTTCGCTATTATTCTTGAACTGAACCGTTGTCATTTCCTTGTATAACTTGTTCGATGCAGTTTGTCGGGATGCAGTCGAGACAATACTCTCCCGCTTGGGTTCTGCCAAAACATGGCGGGAGGATGGGGGGGTGGCCGGGGGTCGATTTTGGG
The DNA here is from genome assembly GCF_040412425.1 of Macrobrachium rosenbergii. Lineage (NCBI taxonomy): Eukaryota > Metazoa > Arthropoda > Malacostraca > Decapoda > Palaemonidae > Macrobrachium > Macrobrachium rosenbergii. The sequence continues at coordinate 23,000,911 of NC_089755.1, forward strand.
GCTTTCCTTTTAATATGCCACAGAGTATCAGTATATACCATATGTCTTTAGTCAAGAGGTATCCTTCCACTGACACTGCAAATATTACTTCTGATTTTTATATTCCTCCTCCTCTCCGTGCTTCATTGATTTGTTTGTTGGGCGTCGACTTTATGACTACACATCATTAATTACTTGAATAGTTATTGACGCATCTATGCACTTGAGAAGAAGCTTGATGAACTGATCGCACCGATATTATCTTTCATTAGATTTTTTGTAGCCTACTCTATATGTTAATATGCTGGATGCCCCCAATGAGGTGTTCAATACACGTGTTCTTTTCTTATCAAAAATAGTTGCATCTATTTTATGGCAGCCAAGAAAAATTATTATTATTATTATTATTATTATTATTATTATTATTATTATTATTATTATTATTATTATTCATACGACACAAACCAACATACCCCGTTACCTGCCTAACAGTTAACTGCTACAGAGCAGAATGCCATCATTTGAAAACGTGAAAAATTAAGCAAGATCTCGTTCTCAAAGATATGTTCACCATGAGCTTTCCTCGTAAGTTTGGTTAAAACTTGTCGGACCATTCAAGAGATTTGAACCGTGTGCATATTATCATTATTATTAAAATAGTTTAACTAGACCACTGAGCTGATTACCGGCTCTGATAGGGCTGAGTACCAGGTCTAGGAAGGATTAAAATGAAATGGAGTACCAGGTCTGAATTTTGTCTTGGCCATAAAAAAAAAAAAAGAATGTTTGCAGAAGTCTTCATATAATCATTATATCAGTGGCCAAGTACTGAAATTTTAAAGATAAATATGCAAAAAAGCATATGCTTCCACGCTAGAATACACACACACATTAAATACATTTGCTCATGTTTCCATCTGCACAATAAAAAAAAATATAGAACTAAGAATAAGTTAATATTTTTAAAAGCAACTACCGATGATGTGACGTCACAAATCATTGCGCTCATTAAAGAGGTTTGAGGCTCATTACTGAGATTTCACGTAACCATGAGAATACGACCAGAATTAATAATAGTAATGATCGTAACAAGAAGTTCAGTGATCCTTTGGGTTATATATTGAGAATAAATGCAAAATATCCTTTCTTTCTCTTTTCTTAAAATAATAACTTGTCACTTTGAAAATTTGTCACTTATTCAGAAATGCCACTGGGCTTTCCGCAATTGTTTTTTCCTATATTGATTGCGAATAGTGATGGTTTTTCATGATCATCTGGGTATTGACGTAAAATTAGCTTTGATATTTTCTGATAGAGAAAGAGACAAACAGGAGTCAGCATTATGTTATTTATTTGTGTTTTATTTATTTATTTATTTATTTATTTATTTATTTATTTTTTGCATGTTACGACACGAAATACGAACGAGAACGTAATAGGAAATAACGGAAGGAATACGCAGGTTGAAATAATCAAATTCAATAAAGTTTATATAGGATAAACTGGAGAGGAAAGACAAAGCTGTAAATTTAACAAGAATATAAGTTATTGTTTATGTCATGTAAAGGTTAACACGGTCACTCTTATCAGCTGAATTAATAAGGTGAAACATGGTCCCTCCCTGCCTGAGTTAAACGCCCAAGATCTGAAAACAAAAGTGAGGAAACCAGAAAAAATACATTTATGGAAACCGAGATTTTCGACCATTTCGAATTTGGAGAAGCTGAATCAAAGTAAGTCTAAATCATGGGCTAACATTTCTTCCCTTCTCAGGCATTAAGGTAGTCAATATAGTGATAAAAATGGAATAAATCCTAAAAGGTAAAGAAAAAATTATTGCCCTTTATACAAAGCTACTTAGCCTGTAGGCTCAGTTTATCACATTTCAGAATACCTTGGAAGCACATTACATTGCACATTTTCGTAACAGTCCACACCACAGCTTACCATTACCTAAACCTGAGCACGGTACAGTACAAAATTCCTTAAAAGCTCCTTTACTGCACTACGGTCAAAAGTAAGTACAATTCAGAATTGCTTTAAAACCATGAAATTATACAACAAAATCGTGTGAGTCTCTTACTTCAAAGTCGGAATTACAGAGAAGCCCATTACTATACATGGATACCCGGAATCCCTGATCAGACCACTGATATATACACGGAAAACATTACCAAAAGTTATTGAAGTGTCATTCACGTCAAAATACTGTACAGTCCAGGTGTATCAAACTTCTGTTTAATATAGGTTAACTGTACTTATCCCAGATTGAACATCCGCAGAAATATATGAAGTCAGAATTGTTACGCTGGCTGCTCTCAAAATGCGTGTAAGACCAATATCTATTAGACTTGGTAATTGTGGTTTCTCAATTTTTTATTGTAAACTGAAGTGATTAAAGTATCTATTCTTTAGCGTGGATGCAGACCCTAAGGTAAGCGCGAAATTATTATTATTTAGGAGGCATCTTGCCATTGTAGAATCTAACGAGAAAGAGTACTTTTGGTTCTAGATTTGGATTTTAGAATCATCATAAAGAGTAGGTTACATCGATGGCAACTAAAAATCCAAAGTACATTGCATAAGAAGGGAGAGGATAAACTATACACTGACAAAGAGAGCGATGCAAAACTTATTAAAAACGACAGGAGTTAACAGAAAAGTCTGCAGTCATAATACATTAAGATGGTGTTCTGGGGAATAAGAAGTCGCGCCCAGAAATTAGCTGCAAGAATTCTCGGACAGAATTTGAACAGATGTTCAAGTATAATTGTGCAGGGATTGATTCTCAAGCCGCCTTTTATTTCTTAATTAGCACTTGACGAATATCATTTCTTTGTTACAATCAGTTGGAGTGTTAAACTGACTTGACACAGAGTAAAAGTACTCGTTTTTGGAATCTGACTTGGATTTCGCATTTAACAATGAAAATAATTTATAGGCTTCGAATGTTATATTGAAAACAATTCATAAACAGTTGCAGGGTGTTCCTTACAGAAAGTAGCAAATATTATCAAAGTAGGCCTATATATAATTGGCTCGTTAGAGCTGTTTTCACAAAATTAGTATTTTACAAGATGATTGATATTGAGGATTTTGACAGAGAAACACTGACTGTGGAAAAAGGTTTCATAGAAATATGAAGCTCAACAAGAACGTAAAAGGAAAGAAAGCTGTAGTTCTGTGAAAGATACATTATTATATTTAAACCTCTTCGGCAAAGCAAAGCAATAACAAGGAATTTCAGGGACAATAACCAAAATACATCGCCATATCGCATCCATAACCAAAGATAATGAGAACGGTAAAACCTTAAAAACGCTACTTAAAACATCCTCTCAGTCGGCGTCAGTTCTGGCAGAAGGTGACACAAGGGTTGCACACACTCGCTGTCATGATATCAAAGAAGCCGGACCTGTTGCTTGAAGCGCACAGGTAAACAGGGTTGAACAGAAGCTTGCAAGAATATTTATGAAGTTCCCGCCAAGAAGTGCAATGAAATGCGGACTTTAGACGAAGTGCAGCATAGACTTATGTGCCCTGCCTGCGTGTGGTTCTTTTTTAATCAGTCGTAACATTAATAGTTTATAGTCGGTTCTCATGGGTTAGCTAAATGTCTTACAGGAATAAATGTTACTGCCTTCGGTAAGGTGTGGAAAAGTGACTATACTTGGGACCGCGAGGAAAATTAACATTAATACCTCTCGGCTAGATTTCAACTTCAGTCTAGCTACCAAGAAATAGAAGAATGTATTTCTTGCCAACTCAAGCTGAGGTCTAAGCCCTTTCTCCAGGAATAAATCAGATTGCCATCAATATTCAGTATTTCATTTATGATGTACGCCTTTGGTTTTCGCTAGTGGCTTACTCTACGTGAAAAATCATTAGGAAAAAAGAAACGCTCCCTACTGGTGGGGGTGGGTAGATTTTTATATGAGATGTTGTTAGGAGTACCATCTTGGAAGACACATGCAATGCTTTGGGATGGCAATGGAAGCTTTAAATGCTGATGGCCTATAGTGTATAGAATAGTTTATTACCCAACAGTAATATTGCTCTATTGCGTTAAATATCTTCAAAATACTTATCGTCAGGCCATTGCCCACGGCAATATTGCCCTTGTAGGTCTCTTGCTTATTTATATCATTCACCATGCGAAGTCCATTATACAGGGGACTGAATAATTCATTGAGTGAGACGAAACTGAGAAAGCCTTAGAATTAGAACGACCTGGGTAGCTCTTAGAATCACAAGAACCTGGTTAGGCCCTCAAGTCAGAAGAAACTGAGAAACCCTTAGAATTAGGATGACCATGGTACCCACTGGTCAGAAAAACATGGGCAAGCCTTCAAATCAGATGAAACTGAAAAGAAGTTGGGCAAGTCTTTGGGTCAGACGAAATTGAGAAAGCCTCAAAATTAGAATAACCTGAGTACCTCCTAGAGTCAGGAGAACCTAGAATGCCTTTGTGTCAGATGAAATTGGGAAGCCCTTAGAATTAGAAGAATCTGGACACTCTCCAGAGTCAGAAGAGCTTGGGCAAGCCTTCGAGTCAGAAGATATTGAGAAAGTCTCAGAATTAGAGGGGCCAGGGCATCCTTTTGAATCAGAAAAACTTGGGCTAACCACGGGGTTAGACGAAATTGAGAAAGCCTCAGAATTAGAAGGACCTGGAAACTCCTCAGAGTCAGGAGAACTTGGGAAAGCCTTCGAATCAGAAGAGCTTGAGAAACCCTAATAATTATGACCCTGGGCATCGCTTAGAGTCATTAGAATTTGGGCAAGCCTACGAGTCAGAGGATTGAGAAAGCCTTAGAAAATCAAATTCAGGTCAAGCCTTAAAGTCAGACGGAATTCAGAAAGCCTCAAAATTATGGGGACCTGGAGACCCCTTAGAATCAAAAGAACTTAGCAAGCCTTTGAGTCAGAAGAAACTGAGAAACCCAAACCCGTAGAATCTGAGGGATCTGGGCACTTTATGTTCAGGAGAGCTTGGACAAGCTTACAGTGCCGAAATTGAGACACACTTAGAGTAAGAAGGACGGGCTCCCCTCAGAATCAGAAGAAAATGAACAAACCTTCAAAACAGAAGAAATCATGAAAATATTAGAATTAGCAGAGCTTGGATATACCTTACAGCCAAAAGAACTTTGTCAGGTCTTGTTTACAGAAGAACTTCGGCAAAAACCTTATGGTTTATAATCAGATCAGTCCTCTTAAAACACCTTGTTGCTACTGCAGTCATAACGAAATACTTTCATGTTAATACTGATCATGGTCATAAGACCACGGCGAAGACCAAAAACTTGTGCAAAACAGTAAATAAAACCGTTTTGCTGTTGCTGTGAATTTGATGAAAAAAAAAGCACCTTTAAAGCAGTGAAAGTCATTGATTGTTGGTTCTACCCAGACAAGAGGAGTGAGAACTGGAAACTCTTCCCTTGTGTGAAGGATGCAAAATACATAAATAGATTATTGAATAGCAAAAGAGACTTCAATTTTTATGAGGTAGTACGAGCTGCAAAAAATACAGCTGTTGCATTTTATCGACGGATTACAGTCACCTTTTATTTCACTGACATAATCCAGTGGAAAATTACGTGATTATCTTTTGAGACTATGTAAACTGACTTTTTTTCAACTGTATTTTGTATAAAACGAACGGCTGCCTAAATTTCTTAAAGAACATAATCGACTTTAACCACTGGATGTTCAAAAATAAAAGATGTAAGGGTCCTCAATGAATTATTTATGTTGTCTTTGCACAAGAAGGACTCCCATCTCTTTTTCTTTCTAATTCATAATTCATGTGTTGGGAGGGAGTGGTTTCTATCAATTAGAAATGGAACACAGTATAACGGAGACACGGGTCTGAATATCATGTTTGCTCTTCCAACTTTTCCTCGATGTTAATAATGTTTATTGTGCATTATTTTTCCAAATATGGTATATTGTTGAGGGACAGTAATGCTCCCAGGTGGGATGCCAGATCTTTTAACGGAGGATCCAAAGAAACTACAAACAGGACTACTTCAGTATACGCCGTCTATCAAAATCTTGGATCGTGACCAAGGTGACGATTCGTATGTAAGTCCTTCCTCTCTGGTGTGTCGATTACAGCACCTCCAGGTCAGTACAAAAAGTTACTCTCAAGTTATTCTTAAAAAAGTTACGTGGGGCGCGGTCTGCTTAGTCTTCGTAGCCCTTTGGTTTATAGGCTAAAAAATAACGATAAGTGTTCCTCAGACCAGATGGAGTATCTATTACGCCAGTAGTACAAGATTCAGGGTGTACAACCGTGTTGTCACCATCCGTCGTTTCGTACCATTAGGAACGTTTGAGTGGCCACTTTTTCTTAACTAGCTATCTTTCGAACGTCGTTTCCTTTCTTTATCATTATTAAATCGGATCTTTCAACAAAGCAATGGAAATTTTGTTCAAATTTATCTTGGCATCTTTTTCATTTCCATCTCTTCCCCTTTGGAATGGAGATGTTAATCCTGTCGCTATTTTCTATCGCGTATTCCTCAGGACTGAAGCTAATTGTTATATCAGTATCCAGAACAAAAATTTTAATATGCTCAGAAAAGAAGTCATTCGAAGTTTAAGAATAATAAGTAAAAAATGCTCCGAAGTTTCTTCGGCGCAGTCGAGTTTTCTGCACAGCGTATAATGCTGTATGAAACTCTCAGCCACGGCCCATGAAACTCTCAGCCGCGGCCCATGAAACTTTCTGCCACAGCCCGGTGGTGGCCTGTGTTGTTGGTATCTATAGCGGTGCCAGACGCACGATCTTGGCAGTTTTAGCCTTAAATAAAATAAAAACTACTGAGGCCAGAGCGCTGCAATTTGGTATGTTTGATGATTGAAGGGTGGATGATCAACATACCAATTTGCAGCCCTCAAGCCTCAGTAGCTTTTAAGATCTGAGGGTGGACAGAAAAGTACCGACGGACGGACAAAAAGCTATCTCATATAGTTTTTTTTTACGGAAAGCTAAACACCCAGAACATTTTTGGTCCCTTACACTCCCTCAGACCTCCTCCTCCTCCTCCCCCACCACTACCACCACAGCACCCCAACTCCTCCTCCTACTCCACCACCACGACCCCCAGCTCCTCCTCCTCTTCTTTCTCCTCCTCCTCTTCCTCCTCCACCACAGCCCCCAACCCCAACCCCCACAACTTTTCCCCTTCGTTACTGATACTGTTTCAGTGCTTTGAAATCCGTCACATAATCCCTGAACCCTGCACGCCTTCTTAGCAGATTAGATTCTCGACTTCATTTGTTTCTTTAGACCGCAGAAGAAAAGGTGAAGTTGTCCCCTCGGTGCAAAGGAGAATATTGCCAGGCTAAAACTTGTCATTAGACTCATAATCAAACCAGACCTCAGACCGACCCCTCCGCATTTAAACTTGAATGTCGTTTTCTTAACGACATTTGGAAGAAAAATTCACATTTTGTTTTTTACCAAATGTTTGACGAGAGTTAACCGGCTTAGGATAATGGACATAGAGAGAGAGAGAGAGAGAGAGAGAGAGAGAGAGAGAGAGAGAGAGAGAGAGACGAAATCCTTTCATTGACCTTTACTTTTTGTGGACACCATTAATTTCAGGAGTAATTTCCAAGATGCCTAGTAATTGTGAATGTAAAGATACAGGTTTTCTTTTTATTTTGAACGTTTAATAAATTTGATATTGACATGCCATTTATAGAATTTGTTCATCTATTTATCTTTCAGTTCGTTTTCATCACTCAAGACTACTGATTTCATTGTCCCACCTATTTGGTGATTAACTAATATTACGATACAGGGAACACGGAGGAAATCGATGAGTTCCTGTCTTGAATTAAAAGTCTGATTCTTATGTTCTTAATCCTGGGACAATATCTGTTGTCGTGAAAAGGCCTGATTTAGAGGGGATTAATCACTGGAAAAACAGGTACATTATAGTTATTTGAATAACATTTTTCTCATTAAAATGTTATTTGAACTAGCAGTTACAGGGAATCATTTCGCTAAAAAGTCTGTAAATCATTAGAGAATCGGGCGCTTTAGTGTCTCCGGTTACAGGTGCTGTTACAGACTCTTCCCACATTACTGTTTCTCATCATTAATTGCTGTCTTTATTAGCACATATTCTGATTCGTTTTGCCAACCTCTTAAGATGACAGCACAAGGATTACATGAACATGGTGGTACGGTCTGGAAAATCGTCAACCAAAACACACAAAGACAGAAGGGTAGAGAGCCTTCTCCTCAAGGCTGCTGGGAGACACCGGTGAGATGTCACTATAACCGCTCCCAACGAAATTATAATTGAGGAATAAATAAATTTATGAATGAATGGCCAACCAAAAAACTAGATTCTCCTTTGCCTGCCATACCTGAAAAGTCTTCTCTGCCATGCCAGTCAGACCTCAGAAACTGCTGCTGCTCTCTCTCTCTCTCTCTCTCTCTCTCTCTCTCTCTCTCTCTCTCTCTCTCTCTCTCTCTCTCGTGCCTTGCTGTGGAATATACGACTGATTGCGCTCGAGCATGATCATGGTTATAAAGCATATGACTATTTGCACACACGCACTCGCACACTAGTGTGGCTATAAAGTGGCTATAAAGCGACTACTCGCACAGACAAAAGAGTAGGGCTATAAAGAATATGACCACGTGCACATGAACGCTTTAGCGTGGTTATAAAGCATGGCTATCTGCACAAAGGAAAATGCGAGCAGGTTGCTAATGAATACAATCGGACATTAACAAACAAAAGATTATGAACAACAACAGCTTGCTAAACTGACCTAGGAGTGTTGCTGGAAGCTCAGTCTTATTCTTTTTTTACTTATTCTTTACACTTGAAAACAAACAAATCCTTTTCGTGGTGGTCTACTGGGTGGAAATAATACTGAACATCAGACTGGGAGGATAACGGCATTTGTAGTTGTAAGCAATACGTACCACATGCTTCAGAAATACAGTAGGGCTGATTTTAATTAGTTTCGGTACTGTACAAACGTCCCAAATATGAAATCTCTGATTAATATTCCGAAAGTTGTTAAAAGACTCAGCGTTATTTCCCAGAGGAAGAAACGAGGAAAAGAACATTTTCTTTGTAATTTACTCCTTTTTTTTCCTTTCCTTTCCTTTCCTTTCCTACACTTAACCTTTTTGATGGAAATCCCCTTCCGGGGATCGAGGAAACTTTATTTTTTCCTATAACACGAGAAAAAGAGCAAAGCGGGCGCTGCACATATCCCATGCATACAATATCAATACCAATAAAACGGGCGACCTCGTAAAAGAGGCCGACATAACCGAGGCAAAGGTGGGAAAGGCCCATAAAAACTTGTGATTTGAGGCGGAGGGCTCCGGGGACCCGCGCACTTAAGTGTACCATTCGTATGACGGCCATATTTTACGGCCGCCACTCGCCGGACATTTCTTTTCACTACCAGCCTTTAGAGTGTGATAGAATGATTGACTCTCGGCCTAACACTCAAATTCTATTTTCTCCAATAGAAGTGCGAGATTTTATAGGTTAGCACTCGCTAAAACCGTCTTGCCAGAGTGGCAAGAGCGTTGATGGTCGGACAAGTCTGGACCATACTGAATCTTTTTCTTTTCATTTTCCTTTTTTTCTTTCTTTCTTTCTTTTCTCTCTCCTTTTCATTCTCTCTCGAAGACCTATTTTCGCTGGAAGATTGCGATCGTCAAATACTTTCTTTTATGCCTCTCAAGTACCAGATCTTTTCTTCAGAGTCTTTAAAGAGTTGTATCCTTTCTTTTGCAACCTGGAATTATTGGGTCTTTTCTGGTTCCTGAAATTCTTATTTGCTCGTGTGGGTGCTCAGGGTTTTCGTTATTGTTGTGTGTGTGTGTGTTTTTTTTTTTTTTTTTTTTTTTTTTTTTAGACATTTGGTGATGTGAATGGACATATTTGTGGCCCTTTGTAATTAACGTTTAGTCGATCGAAGGGCAAGGGATCGGATTTCTTTGTCTTACCTTATTCTGTGCTTATGTATTTCTTTTTCCGTACTGAATTGTTTTCCTCACTGGAACCCGTGGACTGTAGCATTCTGCTTTTCCAACTAGGGTTGCAATTTGTTTTGAATTCTCGAAATAATGTGTAATGCGCGTGAAAATTTGCTAGACATTACCCCAGTTACATGTCAGAGTAAAGCAACAACTATACGTCAGTGCAGTATTGAACTCCAATAGTTCGGGTAGCGATTAGCTTGAGGACTGAGCTAGTCTTATGCATTGAGTTTAAACGCTAATATGCGCATCGAGGTTGGGGTGTACTTAGACATCAAGACTGAGTCGTAACCATACATCTAGGTTGAGCTTAATTATCACTTAGTTTGGCTCTGATTATACTTCTAGTTTGAGATTTAGTTATAAAGACTGAGCTTTAATTATGCATGAAGAGTGAGTTACTATTATAAGTTACTATTATACACATCAAGCCTGAATTTTAATTATACAATGAAGTTTAACTATACATAAAGACAGTTATAATCATTCATAAAGGTTAGAAAAGCATCAGGGTTGCGCTTTTTGTTATTCATCAAGATAGAGTAGTAATTATGCATCGAATCTGGACTCATTATACATCAGGACTGAGCTGAAAGTTTTGTGATGAACAAAGGACTGAGTAATATCCGAGACCTGCAATCGACAAAACGTTTCTCAGGCTTGGAACTGGTTCACTGTTGAATGAACAGTCCCATAATAACGATAGAAACTTTTGTTGTCTTTGCTAGTTAGTAAAAGATTTATACTGCTGTTGCCCTTTTGTCCTTACAAACGCTCGGGATATGTAACGAAGTGTTCATTATTTGAAGTTGTTATATGTATTGCATTTTATCATACAGGAAAATTTTTCTAGTTTTTTGTATGAGGCTCTGTGTGCATAAGCGCTTTTGACGCAAACGTTTTCTTAAATACATTGGTGTGAGAGCAATCTAACATCATTATAGTCTGATGTTCTCTCTCTCTCTCTCTCTCTCTCTCTCTCTCTCTCTCTCTCTCTCTCTCTCTCTCTCCCTAATTATTTGCCCTCGTTTTCATGGTAGTTAATAAAACTGTCTCATGTCAGTATATTCCACATGCTTGATAATTTTGATCACAGGGAGAACTTTTCCCCATATAATTGGACAATCTCAAAAAAGCTTTAATATTTAAGAATTACATAGTTACACGTTGCTCTTCATTTTATGCAGAACGAAATTGTAAGTGCATGTAATGAGTAGGCGAGGCTATTTTGATGTTTAATCTTTTAATGAATATATTCTGTATGAAAAGAGAATCCAAGAATTCGAATTCTTTTGAGCAATCGTTTCAGTCATTGTGAAATTCAGCACTTTCACTTTTGCAATGTAAATGCAATGAGATGCTTCCAATGAAAACCATATATGTTTCCTGCGTCAGTTGGATTTCCAAGGGCAAGAAAATATTGGACAGGTTTCTCTTTCAATCTTCCAAAAGGACAACGTCATTCCTTCCCTTCGAGTATGTATTGCAAGGACGAAGGTTTCCCTTTCAAAAATGCAAATGAACGTTTTTCACCATGTTTGCCATGGTACGTACTTTCAGCCTCGGTAAAGATATCGGCTCTGTTGTCAAATGGACTGAATTTTCATGAAATCTTGCACGTTTGTATGCATGTTGAGGAGGAATTGAAATCGCTCTTCTATATGAATTAGAAAAATTTCAAATCGCTTTTCTACGCGAATTAGAAAAAAGCTTGATCGACATATTCCTCACTGTACCTCAACTGTGTGTTCGCATTGTGCGTGTTTGTGCGTTCTTAGGGAAAGAATAATTTAGTTTTTTCTTATCAATATGAGCGAACGGTGAAGTTCAGAGTTTAATTCTCACATCTTTCTTTTCCTTAGAACTTAGTGCACGTAGGCACGAATTGTCATGAGCCCAGTATCGAAACTGTGTTGAAGAGAATAATGCGATTACTTGCCAGACACGAGTTAGAGGTGAAATACTTAGTCTTGGTTGACAAATTTCCCTCAGAGATTCTAGCTTTAGTATCGCTTTCACCTTTCATCATCACCACCATCATCTTTGAAACGTCCTCATAACCACATGAATTCTGAACAATCTCGTCGAAACCCTCATCGTCCGCAAGACCTGGTGTTGTCGTCCCTGGTGAGCATCATCATCATCATCATCATCACCATCATCGTCGTCGTCGTCGTCATCACATGACAAAACAGCGCTTTTTCCTTCAGCCTCCAGTCAGCCTTGCTGACCCTTCCCTAACCCTCTCCGACCCCCACCCCTTCCCCACTATGCATCCATCCCTCCCCCAGCTCGAGCGGTTATTGTGCAAGTCGTCAAGAGAGACGGCAAGGGGAGGTTCCATCCGTCACCGTCTGTCAGCCAGGTCACATGATAGGAGCTACTTACTGACACCAATTAGCCTGGGTCATTGTTCCTGGGCTGCAATACATGCATAGCCCCTCTCACAAAAACCCTTTCTTCTCCAGACAACAAAACAAATATTGCCAGTGCATTTTTTCCCCATTCAGTTGCTCGTTGCTCGTAATCGGCCATGACGCGTCTATTGGGGCCAACTGAAAGGCTTATGATGCAGACAGGCCCTGGCATAGCAGGGTGGTAGGTTGTTCCTCTCCCCTGACCCTTCCCCCCCCCTCCCTTTCTCTGGGCATACATGAATCTTGTGCTTTAATTAGCTCTCGCTGCTGTTTGCGAACCCAGGGCCACGCGTGTTTGTTTGTAAATACATTCGCAGTGTTCGGCTATTTTGGCTGTCTTCTAAAAGACCCAGTTTCTGTATGCAATATTGGGCTCTGTTACAAATGCACGCAGGTTAAAAAAAATGGTTCAGCTCCAAGTAGTTTATGAGAAGTATAAACAACAACACCATTTGAATGTGACAACTATGTACTGCAGATGTTCCTGGGAATCGTGCCATCTTGATATCCAGGTCATCTATATATATATATATATATATATATATATATATATATATATATATATATATATATATATATATATATATATATATATATATATATATATATATATATATATATATATATATATATATATATATATATATATATATATATATATATAAATATATATATATATACACACAAAGGTAATGACTTCCTGTCATTTGTGATTTGAAGTCCTTGGCTGTATGCCACTGGAATTCTTGCTTCTCAGCGATTACGCAACTGTAACACACTGCTTCCTGTCATTCGTCATTTCAAGTCGTTGGCTGTATGCCACTGGAATTCTTGCTTCATCAGCGAAAGCTTCCTTTTCTATTCTCTTGAGCTGGATATCTTATATGTTATTTCTTAATATTATCTCTTTTGGTGCTCTCTTGCCTGACTCGGGCTTTCTTTCCTTTATTTCCCATGATATCTTTACATTAACATTCATCTACAAACATCACGCTTTGTTTTATTTGTTGCTTATTAATGTCTTTTGAGCCTTTGTCGTATTTTCTCCATAGACATAATTGGTTTTTATTTGTTTTTGGTTTTTGCTTTAAGAAAATTGTTATAATCTGTATTTTGATCTTCAAGCAACGGTTAGTTTTCTGCAAAGCTACCAAATATGAGGAGGTCTCGAGAACATTTGATCATCTGTTTTTTAAGAACAATGGCCAGTGGTACAGGAACGCCCTTTACTAGCCCAGGCTTAAAAAAAAAACTAGAAAGGGGTAAAAAAAAAAAAGCAAATTGGATGGAACCTAATCATAAACAAGTTGTATTTTTTTATCTCAAAGATATAATTTCATATGCTTGGTCATGCATGATTAAACTGTGCTAAAGTATGAATATTATTTCCTCTGATGTTTAGCACGGCACGAACAACAACATGGATTACGAAATAACGAACAGTCAGTAGGTTACTGATGAACGCATTCACGTGACCCAGTATTACCTTAGTCAGGGAAATTCTTTCGATCAATTCTCACATGTGAGACTGAAATGAGGCTGATAACAGCCTTAAAGAAATCCGGAAAAGGAAAACGTTGAAAGTTTGTAAAGAATGATCACAGCTAGATTATACTGATGAGGTGTATAGCCGTCATTTCAACTTTGCACCAAAGAATAGCGAAAGGAAAGCCACAGTAAATGCGGAAAGAGTTCTCAGCAGCGGCATGAAAAGAGTACTCAGTGACATAAGGCAGACAGGTAGATATGGCTGAAATAACAAATCAGAGGAAAAGTACGTGCTACACTTGAACCAGCGCTTTACTTTTAAACCGAAAATGCCGACAAACTCGAAGAACTGAGAATCGTTCAACGATATCGCGATGACCAAATGGTTTCTTAGGAACAAGAATAATTAAGAGAAAATTACAGAACTTGCGTATAGAACCACATGTTCAGAGTTACTGTCTAATTCCCCATTCAGCTTCACAGGGCGTTCTCCAAAGAACTGCTTACATGAAACGGTATCGCTTTCTTCATGGTTGAGCCAAGTTTTTCTTCCTTCAGTTACCTATGGATTTTATTTTTTCGAAGTATTGGCAGAAAGAAGCATCTGAAAAAAAACTGGTCAAATCCTAAGAAGCGTCAGAAAAAGAAATAGAAGAGGGTCAAATCCCAAGAAGCGTCAGAAGAAGCTAGAAAAGGGTCAAATCCTAAGAAGCGTCAGAAGAAGAAAACAGAAGGGTCAGAAGAAGCAAGAAAAGAAGAAGAGGGTCAAATCCTAAGAAGCGTCAGATGAAGAAGTCAAAGAAAACAGAAAAAGAAGATATACAAGGTCAAGTCCTGAGAAGCATCAGAAAAAGAAGATAGAAAGGGTCAAATCCTAAGAAGCGTCAGAAGAAGAAAACAGGAGAGGGTCAAACCCTAAGAAGCATCAGAAAAAGAAGATATACAAGAATCAAATCCTAAGAAGCGTCAGAAGAAGAAATAGAAAAGGGTCAAATCCTAAGAAACGTCAAAAGAAGAAGATAGAAAAGGGTCAAATCCTAAGAAACGTCAAAAGAAGAAGATAGAAACGGGTCAAATCCTAAGAAGCGTCAGAAAAAGAAAAGAGAAGAGGGTCAAATCCTAAAAAGCATCAGAAAATAAGATAGTCAAAAAGAAGGTCAAAGAAGAAAAACCTAGAAGCATCAGAAAACCAAATCAGAAGAAGAGAAGATAGAAAAGGGTCAAATCCTCAGAAGCATCAGAAGAAGATAGAAAAGGGTCAGATCCTAAGAAGCATCAGAGGAAGAAGATAGAAAAGAGTCAAATCCTAAGAAGCGTCAGAAGAAGAAAACAGCAGAGGGTCAAATCCTAAGAAGCATCAGAAAAAGACGATAGCAAAGGGTCAAATCCTAAGAAGCATCAGAAGAAGAAGATAGAAAAGGGTCAAATCCTGAGAAGCGTCAGAAGATAGAAAAGGGTCAGATCCTAGAAGCGTCAGTCAAAGATAGAAAAGGGTCAAATAATAAGAAGCGTCAGGAAAAGAAGATAGAAAAAGATCAAATCCTAAGAAGCGTCAGAAGAAGATAGAAAAGGGTCAAATCCTAAGAAACGTCAGAAGAAGAAGAAAACAGAAGAGGGTCAAATCCTAAGAAGCGTCAGAAGAAGAAAACAAAAGAGGGTCAAGTCCTGAGAAGCATCAGAAAAAGAATATATAAAAGGATCGAATCCTAAGAAGCGTCAGAAGAAGAAAACAAAAGAGGGTCAAGTCCTAAGAAGCATCAGAAAAAGAATATATAAAAGGATCGAATCCTAAGAAGCGTCAGAAGAAGATAGAAAAGGGTCAAATCCTAAGAAGCGTCAGAAGAAGAAAACAGAAGAGGGTCAAATCCTATGAAGCACCAGAAAAAGAAGATAATCCTAAGAAGCATCATAAGAAGAAGATAGAAAAGGGTCAAATCCTAAGAAAGAAAAAAAATATAGAAAGGGTCAAATCCTAAGAAGCGTCAGAAGAAGAAAACAGAAGAAATAGAAGATAGAAAAGGGTCAAATCATAAGAAGCGTCAGAAAAAGAAGATAGAAAAGGACCAGATCCAAAGAAGCATCAGAAGAAAAGAAGAAAAGGGTCAAATCCTAAAAAGCGTCAGAAGAAGAAAAGAGAAGAGGGTCAAATCCTAAGAAGCATCCGAAACAAAGAAGAGGATCAATCCTGCTGAGGGGAAAATGTTGCAAAACTGGCCACTTCAAGTGCCAAAAGTATCAGACCCACACAGTCAGTCACACTCTTCATTTCACCTGACGATGAATTGAATTGTTACAAGAGAATCTTTGGTATCAACAAAAGCTGCAGATGTCTCGGTTGTTTCTAAGCACTATTAGTTATAGAGTCAGATTTCGTTCCTCGTGGAGGTTTCTGGCCATGGTCTGTTATATTTCCTCGTATGTTTGCTGACATGAATAATGAATTTATGTACCTGGCTGTTTTGAATTCCAGCAACAAAGAAACGGTGTATAGATAATATATATATATATATATATATATATATATATATATATATATATATATATATATATATATATATATATATATATATATATGTATATATATATATATATATATATATATATGTGTGTGTGTGTGTGTGTGTGTGTGTGTGTGTGTGTACATGAAAGATATTACACAATTAGACACATTTATCTCGTTACTTATGTTTCTACAGTTTCAAGCGTTTAATTATTATTTACTTTGATTAGCTATATTCCAGTTTTGCTATTAATTTTTCACATTTATTAGAAAGAGTGTTAGTTTTCGGTTATCTTTTTATTAAATTATCCTGTTATTCATGTTTCAAAAGAAAACGATGGTACTTAATTGGTAAGTTAAGAACTATCAATGCGAATTAATCACGAGCATTTTTTTTATCACGAATCCTCTGTTCGATGCAGTTTACAGATAAGTCTTGGTTTACTGCTGTTAAAATTTTGTTTCAATCTCTTTTTCATTTTAAACCATTTGAAAACAATAGTGACACTTTGAAAAGGTGGCACCTTCAAAACTAATTTCTCCAAACAAAAACAGGGACAGTGTCCAGGAAAAAATGATTTTCACAAACTGCCCGACAAAGCATGACAAGCAGATCAGCAAGCTGCTGCTTATGGTGTTTTTCTCGCAATATTATGAATTTTGTTCGATTTCCGACTCATTTCTCTCTCTCTCTCTCTCTCTTCTCTCTCTCGTTGCAACTGATCCATTTCTGCAGTTGCCATTATTCTTTTTCAAAACTCTCATACAGTTTAATACTAAGAATTTATTCTTCTGCTTTAGTGTCTCATTACATATATTCTCTTTACGTTTCATTATCTTTTCACATCGTGTTACTTTTATCGTTCCCTTTTGCAACAATACTGGTCGGTGAAGCTGAATAGCTCCGATTGGTAATCGAGGATTTTGCGGGGTCCTTATTTCTGCATCTTTGCACGCCTGCAGTTTGTTGAACTTCTTTTTTTTTTCTGTTTTGAGATTATTTTTGTTTCCTCCTGCCTCTTCTATAAGTTGTATATTTGTATAGAATTTTAAGTTTTAATGTTTGATACTTTGTTTAGTTTATTACAAGAAAATGCAAAAGTGAATTTCTCATACGTTGCTATACAGAGAAAATCCTCAAGTCAAACGTCTACAGAATATATGTAAGATTTATCAGAGCCCAAAAGGACTGTAATTAGTTTGATGAATTCTCTGTAGTCAGTTAACAGTCATTCGAAATATTCTTAATAGATTACGTTTTTCATCCTGTAGTTAAGAAGAGTTATTTAATCCTTCAAGAGGTAGATTTATAGGAAGTATCTTTTTAATGTGCACTTATCTTTTTCTTGCTGATCTCAATGTCATTTTGTAAATCAACTGAGTAAGCGAATTACTTGAGAACTTTCTGGGCGCTTGGTTACCTCTTTCGTTGTGGGCTCGACGAAACGATGAAATGATTAAATGAATCAAAAGACTGATGCCCTTCAGCCTCCGTTTGCTGATACTTATTAAAGAACAAAATCGTGTGATCTTTGAATGACCTGAACGAACAATTAAGAAGTCTGAGACAGAATATCTTCAACTGAATGCAGCATTTATTTACCTCCCAATTGTGTACACATTTTAAAGCTTTTTTCCCCTTTTCACTAAGGGCAAAGACAATTCACCAGATAATAATAACTTATGTCCATCACAAAAGAGAGCAATTGATTTCTTCGTCGCCTTTTTCCATCTGGAAATGAGCTAAGAGAGAGAGAGAGAGAGATGTGGGGGGACCGTGCGGGTCGGTTTGAGAGGGAAGGGGCAAACTGAGCTTACATCTGTTACCTACATATGTGTGTTCTTTTATGTCGTGTGTTCAGGAGAGAGATGAGGTGATGGGCGCTGTCGCCTCTGCTTTCTCGTTCGTCTTTTGTTTTAAGGGGACGCTCGCTCGGCAATCAACATCCCTCCCCCATTTCCCTGTCCCCTAGTGATCCCCTGCTCCCTTATGACAATTGAGCCATTATTCCCCATTGTTGACTATTTGCCCTCACCCTCTCTTACTCTTCTCCACATACCCACCCACCCCCACCTCTAAGTTCTCTTGGTCTCATCCCATTTACTTTTTACTCCAGACGTTCAACCAGTTTGCATTCCTTATCCTCTTCCTATAAGGTATTGCCTAGTTTTCTGAAAGCCTCGTTACTTAGGGAGAGTAAGTTGTTCTACAAAGAAGTCAGTGCAGAGAAAGGTTGGTTAGCAAATGGCTCTCAGATAAAAGGTGCATATGGTTTGATGCTGTCTGAAGTGAATACATCTTGAGTCAATCGAGTGAGTTTTTTGAGCATTTGCTGAATATGAGAAATGGAAGGGAGGTAGAGCTGAATGATGCAGCAGTGGAAGAGGTTAAGAGTTTCGTAACATTTGTGCAGGTTACTGTTGAGGACAGCGTTTGTGTAGGTTACTGTTGAGGACATAAGGAAGGCAATAAAGTGGTTGAAAAATGGAAAGACGCCAGGAGTTGGTGAAACTTCAAGTGAGATGCTGCTGCTGCTGCTGCAGTATGGTGGTGAAAGTGTGACTGAGCACCTGACCAGTGTGTGTGTTTAAGGTAAGGCTGGATGAGGAAAGGGTTCCAAATGAATGGATGAGGGGAACAGTTGCCCTTTTGTGTAATGATAAAGGTGATAAAGGAGGAAGCAAGAATTATAATGGCACAAGTTAGTATTCCAGGGAAGGTGTGTGGTTAAATTTTGATTGAGAAGGTAAGACAAATAATTCAGAGTTTGATAGGGGAGAAATTATTGTAGGTTCAGCCAGGGAGGAGAGTGGATGGAGCAAGGCCTTGTTATGAACAGTTGTCTGAGAAGTTCAAAAGTAAAAGGAGAAGCTATAATATGTGACATACTGTACATGGACCTGAAGAAAGTTTAAGGTGCAAATTTTAGACAGGCAATTTGGAGGGTGTTAAAGACGTGTAGTGAAGAGGGAAAATTACTGAGAGCAATAGAAAGCGTTTATCATAGAGGTAAGCTTTGTTAAAGTTTGCAGAAGGAAGAGTGGCTAGGACAAGGGTGTGGTATGTCTCCACGGCTGTTTAATATTTTTATGGCTGGGGTGATGCAGGAAGATAGGGAAAGAAATGGTATAAAGGAGTATTATAGAAGCAAAGTTGCAAGATAGGAAGATGGGTCAATAATGGAGTGTAGAATGATTGGTGTTTACAGATGATTCAGTAAGGATTTGGGATAGTGAAGAAAAACTTAAGACTAGTGGAAGAGTTCGAAAGTGTTTGCAAGAAGGGAAAGTTGAGAATAAATACGAGCAAGATTAGGGCTATAAAGTTAAATGGAAGCTTGGAAGATGCAGTGGTGAGAGAACGGAAGCAGTAGATTCTTTTAGGTAGTAGGAAGTAAATGTTTCAAATGGAGGAGGATAAGAGAAGAGGTAAGCCACCAAGTAGTTTGAGCAAGAATGGTAGCACTGCAGTATGAATGCAAAAAACTAGAAGGAAACTAGGAGAGTGTGTGTGGAAGTCAGGATTAGAGTGTGTGAAGGGACTGTTGCACCAAGTGTCCTACATGGAAGTGAATTGGGATTGTTTAACGTGAATGAAAGGGAGAAGGTGGAAGCTGTAGGGTGAGGAATGAAGAGATATATATAGGAGGAGGGGTAAAAGGATGGATCAGGGTTTTGAGATGGTGTGGTCACGTAGAAAGAATGAAGGGTGATAGACTGGTGAAAATAGTACATAATTCCAAAGTTTTGGAAGGTTGGAGGCGAGGAAGACCTATAAAGGGATAACTACGTGGTGTGAAAAAGTTCCTGGAAAAGAGAGGCCTCAACACCAAGAAAGAAAGAGGAAGTGTTTAAGATAGAAGTGAATGGTACAGTTTGCGTAGGGGAGTTCGATGTGCTGTGTAGGTATATGAAGCAGTTAGAGTTCTGTATATTTTCTGCACATACCTTATAAGTGTATGTACCCTATTAGTGGGAACGGCCAAATGGTGAAAAAGAATGTGTGTGTGTGTGTGTGTGTGTGTGTGTGCGTGCGTGAGTGTAGGAGAGAGAACAGATAAATATTTAAAGAAATTGCTATTTGATTTCCAGTAAGACACTCCAGATGACATCTGAAGTCTTGATTTTTTTTTTTTTTTTTTTTTTTTTTTTTTTAGAGACGCGTCGTCAATTTACACGCAAATCTCCCTCGCTAAACGCCTCACCTTATTGCTAAATAAAGTCAATGAAATAAGAACTGGACAGAGGAGAAAGAGAAGTGAATGAGTGAGGACTTTGGTGATGGCTTTGCCAGATGGCACGGACGATGAAGTGTCAGCTGAGAAATTCCTTCATGAGCATTGAAATGGGGCATAAAGCGCGAGTTTCTTCATAAGGGCCACACCATTACAGTGGTTTATACGCACTTTTATTACATTCCCACCATTCCCAGGCAGCCAGACGCTCTACACGTCATACAGAGTGGCTCCTTTACTGTGACTACTTCCTTCCGTCCTTCGTTCTTTCTTCCACTGCTGCCCCCCCCCTTCCTCTCTCCTCTCTCTCTCTCTCTCTCTCTCTCTCTCTCTCTCTCTTCCAATAATGGTGGAGCATTAGGAAAAATCTTACCGGATTCTTAAAGCCTCTCTCTCTCTCTCTCTCTCTCTCTCTCTCTCTCTCTCTCTCTCTCTCTCTCTCTCTCTCTCTCTTTTGCAACACCTACCACCAGCCCTCCCTATCCAATAGGAACGGGTATGGTATAGAAAAGAGAGGAAGTATTACTTCAAAGGTAATTGGGGAGTGAACCCTCTGCCGATAAAATTAGTAGAATGTCCACCAAAACATTGCATCATTTTCGAGAGTCGTCAGTGATCAGGTGATTAACTGTACTGTGATGATGTCTATGGATGATGAAGGTAATTAGAGCTTCATGTAAGTGTATGGGGAGGGGGTTTTATCTGTATGTATGAGAATAAACATGTATACGCAGAGAAGATGAGCACATTTGGTAATCAGTGCCTCGCAGAAGTGTGTTTGTTTGTCATATAACAAGGCAGTACATACATACATCTGTGATCTTCACATAACCATGCGTATTTGTATATGCGTATAACAAGTATGTATGTGCAGTTAAAGAATATGTTAAAGTTATTACTCAGATTTTCACATAACCTAGAGCTTGTATTGTGTACTTTCAGAAGTATTTATGTATATCTCAAGAATCCACAAAAATAGTCAATCAGGTATTGCCACAGACATGAGTGATTACATGCAAGTGTATATTTTTATATTTGAGAAATACACAGAAATGACGTATGTTTTTTATCCATAAATGTAAATAAGTATGTGCATAATAGGTCCCTGGCTTTCACACTGTGAGAGAGTGGGGTGCATGTCTAAACTACTTTGGAAATTTAGATATAGAAGAATTGCTATAGTCTATATTTTTTAGTAATCTTTCTATAGAACGCGAACCTGATTTAATAATTTAAAAATAATTTTACCTCTGTAAAGTGAAATAAAG
Source organism: Macrobrachium rosenbergii (assembly GCF_040412425.1). Classification (NCBI taxonomy): domain Eukaryota; kingdom Metazoa; phylum Arthropoda; class Malacostraca; order Decapoda; family Palaemonidae; genus Macrobrachium; species Macrobrachium rosenbergii. The sequence continues at coordinate 23,022,831 of NC_089755.1, forward strand.
GGAAACAGCAATATTTTTAACCGTGCAAGTCACGCTAGTTTCAAAATGCGGCTTTATTTTTATTTTTGTATCTGCGTGGATATAACCCTGTTTTTAAATTAATCCCACTTCCAAAGACTTTATTTTTACTTTTTTTCTAGGTGACACGCATCTAACGAACTGATCCCAACCAAAGTCTGCGCCACCTCTCCATAAGGGATAAAGACGTACCAGAAGTACAGTATATATATATATATATATATATATATATATATATATATATATATATATATATATATATATATATATATATATATATATATATATATATATATATATATATATATATATGTGTGTGTGTGTGTGTGTTTGTGTGTGTGTGTGGTATAACGTTTTCTATAGATGCATATAATATGTATTTATCACCGTAAACGTAATCATCAGTACATTTTGTTGTACGTATGTATAAGTTTCAGTGATCAGTGCGTGACACAGTGTTTTCCTCTATGCCTCTGTGTGATGTTTTCATAGTCTTGTGTACATCATCCCTTGCCTCGTCTGTCCTTTCATTCCAATTTCGCTCTCCCGTTATTCATACTTTCTTCGCAACTTCCTCCTACAACAACAATCCCCCATCCCCCCTAACCAGCTTCCCCTTTATCTTCTTCCACCTTCTCGCTGACTCTTCCCTTCTTCTTCTTCTTCTTCCTCTTCTTCCCTCTCCTCCTCCTCCTCCTCCTCCTCCTCCTCCTCCTCCTCCTCCTCCTCCTCCTCCTCCTCCTGACGGCGTGGCCAGCCTCCAGCGGATGGTATCAGCAGCAGGGCTACAAAGTTGGTAGTTTCAGAGAACAAACCACGGTCGCGGTAGGATGTGTTTAATGGCCAAAGTTTTAATGCATTTATGACGAAAAACTCACCAGATCTTTTAGATTCCCTCATCGAGCAGCAGCAGCAGCAGCAGCAGCAGCAGCAGCAGCAGCAGTAGCAGTAGTAGTAGTAGTAGTAGTAGTAGTAAGTAGTAGTAGTAGTAGTCTAAGAGAGAGAGAGAGAGAGAGAGCATGAGGGTGGAATGAGAGAGGGAATGAGATAACACCCTCTTTTGCTGATCCCCTTCTCCAAAACTCATCCCTATTTACTTCATATGGCTCTCTCTCTCTCTCTCTCTCTCTCTCTCTCTCTCTCTCTCTCTCTCTCCACGCCCCCCAACTTTTTTTTTAAACGCAAAGGGCAATTTTCGTGATGTAGAATTCTTTGTTTTTAGGTGCATTAACAAACATAAAAATGATTGAAAGTTCCGTACCTATATCTCTCTCTCTCTTCCTCTCCAAAGTCAAAGTGAAGCATCTCGAAACGAAGCATAACCTACAGGCAAAGTAGGGTAAATAAATCAAGACAAACAACTTGGTCTCGTTGAGAAGTTTGGCCTAATATACATTTTTGTAATGATGAGGCTCCGCGTCGCCTGGGAGTTGTTGTGACGCCACTTTATAATAACAAAAATTCAGTCGTAAAGAATGATTCGTTTCTCTTCTTGGAAATATTAAAAAGAGATTGTTATTAGAGCCTTGGCTGGTGATTCCTGTCCTGGCCTCGATTTTTTTAATCACATTTTAACTCTCTCTGAAAAAAAAAATCGTAACTTGGTGTTATGATTCCTAAAGGTTACTTCAAAACATTTTGAATTTCAACGTAAAATACTCTGACTGAAGTTTACAAATGAGTTTTTTGATCATGAAATTCATTTAAGTGTGTTTTTATCATGTAATTTATTAACTTTAAATGTAATTTTAACAGTTAAAAACTCTCAAGAAAATAGTTAATTCTATATTAATGTGGTTCACTGACTTTCCTTTACAAAATTTTTGTCATGTTGTTAAGAAAGTTTAGCTGGAGATTTTTTTTCTTTGTCCGATGGGGGTCACGCGGTATGAAACAAATATAAAAAAAAGGAGTCAGTATTAATGACAACTTTAATACTGTTGTTTAGAATAATAATAATAATAATAATCGGTATTCATTCAACTCATGGTCACACACTAGACAGCGATGTTGGTTATTAAAGGCTTTCTAAATCCAAATGACTTCTGTTCTTTCTCACTTTAGCTTTTCATTTTTTTGTCCCAAATTCTCAAAGTCTATTTGACTTTGGGACTTTTGTTTGTCGAATGCGCCCCGCCTTTGGGGATTTGAGAGGTCGCAATCCTTCCCTGATAGCTTTAGTCATAATGGCAGCTATTTAATGGCTAAAGTTCTCTTCGAGGGCGCCGGTTTTAATCTGGAGTCTCCCTCTGCCTCCTGCCCTCCCCTACTACCATTACCTTAGATGTGACCTTACATACATACATATATATATATATATATATATATATATATATATATATATATATATATATATTTATAAATTTTTGTCACATACGCCGTGACAATTTTCTATATACACAAATATTGAGCCACAGATGTTATTCAATATATACCACTTAAGGGGAATTATTATAATTATTATAAATATTATTGATAAGTGCTTCGTCACCGGTGGGATTCGAACTGCCGCCTGCTTGGGAAACAACGAAAATACAGCGACCTTTGACCATTAAAGCTCAATGGTCAAAGGACACTATATATATATATATATATATATATATATATATATATATATATATATGTATGTATGTATGTATGTATGTATGCATGTATGTATATGTGTATATATATAAAGTCTTTTACCACTTCCTTCCTTGGGTTACGTAACGGAATTCTTGATTCGCTTTATTGCTATTGTCATAATCCTTTTTGCATCAAAGGTTAAATCTCCGACATCATACGTAGTAGCATCCACGTGTTCATGGATTCGAGTGATTTATTAAATCCCAGCGGTCGAGGCCGTTTTCTCTGTTTAATTATTATATTTATTTATTAATTATTTCTTCTTCCACGTTCACGAGGAATATTTAGTTGTCCATTTACGTTACGTTGGCTTAAACAGAGAGACGGCCAGAGATAGAGAATTAATGACATGAAAACGTGTCTTCCCGACTGTTTTTCACACGAGAGGTAAATATTTCATGTGTATGGGCACACATATGCGATTCAAACCATACTAATAGATAAAAAGACATGTGGTTTCATATATATGTTCTCATTTTATAAAATATACGTTTTTGGAGGTGTTTTCTACCTGCTGCGTGTGTTGCCATTTTTACGTTAGTCTTTTGTTTCTGGGATTTTCCGCACGTCAGAAAACTCTGCTGTGAACCGATATTCGTTTGATAAACTCATTCCAGGATAAGTAACATGGCTGTTTTTTAGTCTTCTGTAAAAGAAAACTATTGAGCCGGCTTTGTTTGTCCGTCCGGACTTTTTCTGTCCGCCCTCAGATCCTAAAAACCACTGAGGCTAGAGGGCTGCAAATTGGTATGTTGATCGTTCACCCTCCAGTCATCAAACATCAAATTGCAGCCCTGTAGCCTCATTGGTTTTTATTTTATTTAAGGTTAAAGCTAGCCATAATGGTGCGTCTAGCAACGAGGTAGGACGGGCCACCACCGGGCCGTGGTTAAAGTTTCATGGGCGGCGGCTCATACAGCATTATACCGAGACCACCGAAAGATAGATCTATTTTTGGTAGTCTTGATTATACGCTATACAGAAAACTCGATTGCGCCGAAGTTCATTTTTACTTGTTTTTATTCGTGAAGCAGCCATCAATAGAGCAGCATGAATTTCCTTGCTCTTGCCAAATTTTTGCGGATGACCAAAAACCAGTGATGCAGAAGGAAGGGTTATTCGGCCTTGAACGACCTTGACCTGCCGTGCAAGTTTCTGGATCTGGGTACTCGCAAAGGTTACTCACTTCATGCGCTTCGACGCTTCGGTTTCCTCCGCCGAGTCTCATTTACATTTATATTCATCCTGTTAGCGTCTTCCACTTATATAGATAATTTGTCATTCCGGGTTATTTAAAAAAAAAATAAAAAAGGAATTACCTTCGAAAAGCAACAAATCATGGTTGCCATTTATCACTTCCTTTTATGACGTGGAATTTGGCCATTAAGGGTACAGCGCGAGTACCTCGGGTATTGCATCGAATATCAAGAGGAATTATGATCCTGCGGAGGGGTGGGGCGGGGGGCGAAGAGGTGGAGATCGCCTCTTTTCAAAGGGTTTCGGATGCTGCGGTGTCTGGCTCGATGCATTATATGCACCTCGGGCGCACGGGAGGCCACGCCCTCTCATCATACGGGTTTTGTACTGGTAATCTATTCTATCGACACCCATTACGATCTTGGACATGTCAGTCCAGAGAGTTTTTTGTAGACGGCCATTTTAATTCGATCGGGATTCATGGCTTCGCTTAACTATTTTTCTCATCGTGTCATATTCTTGAAATATTATCCATTTCCATAGATTATATTTCTGCGAGTTAACTTTATTGGAAGCTTTATCTTGGGCTCTTCTGCAAATTGTTCTCCTTCATGTTTTTTCAGCGTCTTATTTCAGAGTTAACATTGATAAAGGTTTTTTCCTTGGCTCTTATTTCGTTAAGGTTTTTAATTTTTCAAGTTGTTAAGTATTTCTGAGGCTTTGCTTTGACTAAATATTTTTATGTGATTTATAATTCTTAGTTTGCTTCGACTAGAAACTTTCCTATAGCTCATAATATATCTAAAAGTTTTTCCCAGGCTCATATTTCATAGTTGACTTTGATCAAGAAATTTTCTGTGTTGGTGGTTTAGAGATTTGGCTTTGGTTTGGAACTTCTGTTTGGCTCATATTGCTAAGAGTTGCTTTTAAGAGCTTTTATGGGGTTCATACTTCTGAGAACTTACTCTGATTATGGAACTTGTCTGTTCCTCATATTTCTTACAGTTTGCCTTGCTGTAGAACTCTTCTGTGGCTCTCATTTCTATGAGTTTGATCTGATTAGCAACTTTTCTGTACCTCATGATGTATATAAGTTTCCATTGGTCAGGGACTTCTGTGGCTATATTTCTAATAATCTTTGATTAGGAGCTTCTCTGTGGTTTTATTTTGCCAAGGGTTTGATCAAGAACTTTTCTCTTGGTCGTATTTCTAAAAGGTTGCTTTGATCGGGAACTTTCTGTGACATTTTTTTAAGAGATTTTCTGTGTTTCAATTTTTTTTAAAGTTTGCTTGAAATTTCTTCCATCCCACCAAAATGGGTGATAATGAGAAGGATGTCATGAAAATTCTATTCTTGTGAATAAAATTGTACCAGAAAATAACGTCTAGAAACACCAAGGACACTGTGACCCATTCCCTCTCAAGCCAGAATCCTAAGACCCCCTTTTCAGTCTTCTGTAAAAGAAAACTATTGAGATGGCTATTCGTCTGTCCGTCCGCACTTTTTCTGTCCGCCCTCAAATCTTAAAAACTTCTGAGGCTAGAGGGCTGTAAATTGGTATGTTGAGCATCCACCCTCCAATCACTAAACATACCAAATTGCAGCCCTCAAGTCTCAGTGGTTTTTATTTTATTTAAGGTTAAAGTTAGCCATGATCGTGCATCTGGCAGCGATTTAGGCCAGGCCATCACCGGGTGGTGGTTAAAGTTTCATAGGCCGCGGCTCATACAGCATTATACCGAGACTACTGAAAGATATGTCTGTTTTCGGTGGCCTTGATTATGCGTTGTAGCGGCTGTACAGAAAACTCAATTGCGCCGAAAGAACCTCGGCGCATTTTTTTATTTGTTTTTGTTTTTATTAGGCCACTGCCCATGTGCCCATACCCTAGAGATGGTGATGGCATCCTATGTGACAACGGCGTCTGGTATTCTTGCACGAATATTTCATTTTACGTCATTGAGGAGAATGAGATTCTAATATACGTGATTTAATGATGTACAATCAGAATGAAGGCTCAGGAAAATGGTAAAAAATGCTGCGATGAATAAAACTGACACTTGACTGGCTGACTGATTGTGCTCTGTCTGGCGTTACATCTACCGGGGACACTGACACTGAGTGAAAAGGACACAGTGCGAGTGAAAGATAGCATTTGAAGATTTTGATACGAGATGCGCGTAATAAGTAACAACGAGAAGTTAAACTGAGAGAGAGAAAGAGAGAGAGAGAGAGAGAGTGCCTAGAAAGTAAAAAGGAAGAGAACTGGAGAAGAAAGCAAATGAAAGAATAACAGGGAAAGTGTAGGAGATGAAAAACTGGAGGAAAGAATGAATGCAGAAGAGCAGGTTATGTTGATAAACAGCCTGAGTGAATGACATTTAATGTCGAAAGGGTGAGCGAGGAGAGATAAATAAAGGTAAGAGAAAATTCGCAAAAGGATGAATCTGATCGAGAAAGAGAGAGAGAAAGAGAGAGAGAGAGAGAGAGAGAGAGATATTCTAGAAACTCGCTATTTTGTCGAATATTTGGTAAATTAGTTGATAAAACCAAAAGAGATTTGTCTGCCTCTAACAAGCACAACGCGAGCGCTCACTCACCAATATGCATTCGTATACACATACACACACACACACACACACACACATATATATATATATATATATATATATATATATATATATATATATATATATATATATATATATAAACACGTGTGTGTGTGTATGTTTGCGTTTGTGTTTATTGGTGTACCTTTTCCGTACAAAATGACGGTAATACATGAGAGGGTTTAGTTCAGTAGCTCAGACCAAGGTACCTTCATTCATCATATAAATATTGAGACCACTGATGAAAGAAGCTTCTGTCGTTGTTACACACAGAAAAATCAACAGAAACTTATTACATTTTACGATGAAGTTGCCCGACCCATGCCCTTTTATACCCTGTTGCGACCCAACACAAACGACTAATATCAAGTACTGAAATAGCAGCTTAGGTGAGGAGACACATGGAACATGACGCCTAAAACACTCCGCCTTGCCTGGGGATTCGAACCCTTCCGTTGGTTATCAAAACCTTGTTACTTCGAAATCTTGCATTTTATTTCGGGTTCAGGGCTGCACTGGCCCTCCCTTCCATCAGCACGCTGTGTAATTCGCGTCTGTCTGTTTTCCTACAACCCCACTACCTTACCTCTCTGACGAAGGGCGCCTGTGCCTCACTTTGGAATTAATACCCAACCTTTCATTGTCTCTGTTTTCGTGTTGTTCTGTCCCCCAAAATGGACTTGAGGAAATGCAAAGTTGGCTCATGAATATCTCAAGAGAGGGGGGGTTTCATGTCTGGCTCTGTTGTGTGGACATTAAAGAAATGAGCAAAAGACTAGAAAAATTAACCACTGCTCGATTAGCGATTCTTTTTTACTGTGCTGTAGTTGGGGAGGGGAGAGGGGCAGTTGCTCACGTTTCTTTTGAAGCACTATTTTTTTATATATGCTCTGTTTGTATATCTGAAACTCCTTCTTCTGTGTATCTTGCTGGATTATCACGCTCTCTCTCTCTCTCTCTCTCTCTCTCTCTCTCTCTCTCTCTCTCTCTCTCTCTCTCTCACACACACACACACACACATTAATCAAGTATTGGCCGAATTAAGGTTTAAAGTCAATGAGGAAACAAACTATTTATTCGTGATGTATTCTTTGAATAATATTTATTTTCATGTCATGTTTCTTTTAGGATTATGCATGAATACAGAAATGCATGCTTGCATGCATAGGTACAAGCATTTCCTTCGATAGTAACCAATGAATACTGATTTGTACAGATATACGTACATACATATGTACATTGTTTTTCTTTGTGACTCTACGTTTAGTTTCGAAGTTCGTTCCTTGTATCACATTCCATGTTAAGGCCTTGTTTTAAGCAGAGTTCCTCCTATGCAGCTTCTTGTAAAATGCCAGGGGCAAAGTATTTAGCGAATCTGCCTTCACACGCGTACACACACACACACACACACACACACACACACAACCCCTTGACGTCGATAATAGCTGATCCTACGTAACCTATACCGCAGCGCCGTCGACTCATTATCTGTTGTGATTTCCTAAGGGAGTTTTCTATCCAATTATCTGTATGTTGTTATCCTGCGTCTCTTGTTTAGCTTTATTTCAGGAATTTCTCTCTCTCTCTCTCTCTCTCTCTCTCTCTCTCTCTCTCTCTCTCTCCTGGAAGGGTGAGAAGAATGAAGGAGAGAATATCAAGATTCGATGGTATCTTTGTATCTTCTTCTTCTTCCATCTTAAGGTAGAAATCCTCTTTCCCTCTCTCGTGTGATCAGCGCTCATCTCTTTCAGAAGCTCAGCTGGGTTTCCCTTCCCTCCCCCACCCTCCTCCCTCACCCCACCCTACCACCACCACCATCCTCAGAAATAATGGCTCACTTTGGCAGTGTGTCTTTGTGTGTGGTTGTTGTTTCGCCCGAGCGAGAAGAAGAAGAGAAGAAGAAATAGAAGAAGAAAAAGAAGAAGAAGAAGAAGAAGAGACAAGGAGGAGGAGGAGGAGGAGGAGGAGGAGGAGGAGGAGATGGAGGTGGTGCGGCGGCAGTGGCATCGTTATAATGAGCTTCGTCTCCGGCATAAACCTTCCGCACAGCGTCTTATCGACAAACAAATTTCCCAGCCATCCAAATCCTGCAGTGTGGGTAAAAAGGTCACATTTACATGCAGCCGGGAACCCATCTGTACGTAATGTATTGGCCCCGACTTCCCAACTTGAACAATAACCGTAATGATCCTATTTGGAGAGAGGCGAGCATCGAGCAGACCTGACATAATGGTATCGGATGCGCCACAAAGGGGGATCCAGAATCCGTTTGTAAAGGATTTGGATCAAGTAGATTTTTTCTTGGGGAAAGAAAACGGATTGACAGAATAAGCGATGCGCGGCGCCTTTCGCCATTTATTGCATCTGAATCACTCCTGGAGGAGAGGTTCCTTCGGGAGTTTCCCGAAATCTCTCGTTCGCGCTGATGGTGAGGAATTACCCGGCGAGCCCTCCTCTAATATCTCACAAGCCTCAGATCCTGCCGCCGAGAACAAGCTTCTTTTAATGCCTCTCTTGTCTTTCTTTGAAGTCGTATTTTGAGGAAAAACGCAGATTGGCTTTTACTCCATCTTTACAAATTATACATCCGGTATGCTTCGGAACTTCTGATATAAACAATATTCTAGCAGCAGTATACAGTAGTGGCGGTGGTAGTGTTAGTATTTTGTAGCTAATTTTTATGTTAACAATAGGAATAATTGCAATATTATAACAGGCAGAACAGCTTTAAAACTCCCTTTCTTTATTCCCATTGCTTAGCTCTTGCCATATCGAAACTAATTCAAGCAACATTACGCTACAGCAAAATTTTACCTTGTTCTTTTTTCCACTCATTTCGACGCGAGACAGGAACCATAAAAAATAAAGAATACGTAGGTAACCTGAGGATAATTCAGTATGGGGGCTTTTGTTTGACTACAGGAAAGAATTTACTCTTTCTAATGTACGCTCTCTGTAGGAAAAGCATTGGAGGATATAGTCGTATTATTATTATTATTATTATTATTATTATTATTATTATTATTATTATTATTATTATTAAATTGGAAGACGATCCTCTTTGAGGCAAACTTCTTTGAAAAGAATGTCACTCTGTGTGCCGTTGTGCTTATATTTCGCCTTATTATTATTATTATTATTATTATTATTATTATTATTATTATTATTATTATTATTATTATTATTATAATCAAAGAATAAACATTCATGGAAAGAACCCTGAACGTCCATTGAATCAGAAATCGAACTTTCACAGAACCGAAAGACTTAATGAAAAAAAGAGAAAACGCCAAAAATGAACGTATTTTGTCATTTCTTAGTCCCCATAGGTTTAAATACTTATGCAGGTAAAAAGCACCTCATAGTAGAACAGATAAAGATAAATAAATAAATAAATAACTAAATTAATAAACTATATAATTAGATTTGTGCATATACAAAACACATATATATACACACACACACACACACACATATATATATATATATATATATATATATATATATATATATATATATATATATATATTGTATTGTGAAGTGATCAAGTACCTGGTTATTACACAAATAATAATACCAAAAAGTTACCTCACATCACCCAGATACTTGAAACCTCATAACAAAGATATTAAGACTGAATACTCTTAAGGTACAGTGATCCCATAAAACTTACTTATCACTTGAGAAAATCAATGTATCTTTATCACGTTATGGGTGAGGTAACAATTAACAAGTTATAAACAGACTAGTGGAAAATGGGCATCACTTCAACAAACACTACAATTGTTTCTCTGGTTCTGTTTTATCTAGATAAGTCTCAGGTGAACAAACAGATATATCACTTACCTTATACACATTCATTAATTTCTATAATTACTGATGGTAAAAATGAAATGCTGTGTTTTTAAAACTTTAAACAAACAGATTTATTTCAAAGTTCAAAAGTTATATGCAGAGTTCACAGTCTCAAAAAGATTTACTATTAATTGATAACAGTGTAAGATTTAAGTATTTCTAAATCAAGTTTAATGCACAAAACTTTAATTTATTAAGAAAGCAGTTTGGTTAAGTAAGATTCAAACCAATAACTTTCACTCAAGTTTTAAACATATCCTTGATTAATCAAACTCAAGACAAATGTTCACCAAAATATTACTGACTGGAATCTACATAAATATTTTCTGAAATCTCAATAATAAGTATGCACTAACAAAATGCTAAGTAATCACCAGCACTAAACTTTGTAAACCACTTATTATAAAATTAGAGTAATATGATAGCACAGGCATATAAGAATGAAATATGCAAAAATGGAAATATACCAATAGCCATTTCTAAGACAAAATTATGTTTAAAGATTATATCAATCTTTCAAAAGATTACCTTCACTTTTAAAAAAGGTTAAACTCACATCTTTCTAAGACTTTCTCAAAGGCAACACTGCCAAGTCACAATGACTTACAAATGATATATAATTAGCAGCAAGACACCTTAGAACTCACAATAAGAGATATGTTCATCTCTTATCAAAATAATAATTCTCTTTCACCTAGAACATCACTTTAACTCTTAACATAATAAAACCAGTAATCATCACATTACCTTTCTTTAGGTGATACACCATTATACACTTTACACAATGCTTGCACAATAATAATACCTTAGATCACCTCTTACAAAATGAACACACTTCTTGTGTGAGTTTAACAAAACTTTTACAAACAAGAAAGCAGCCAGTAACCCTTATACATGAATGGAATTATTGAGAGAGAGAGAGAGAGAGAGAGAGAGAGAGAGAGAGAGAGAGAGAGAGAGAGAGAGATGCTTATCCCAGGGACCCCTTTTTCTGACTGAGTGACTCTGGATCAGCACTGCACTTTTATCTTTAAACCCTCCCAGAATACATGATACATAAAGTATACATACATTATACATACAGGTATACATATGTGGTATACATACAGGACTTCTAAGGCCCAGAAGGAAATATGTCAGGGCTCTTATCTCTATGATGGACATTTTCTTGGGCACTCACACACTTGAACAAACAGAAGGAAGTGCTTTTGGACCCAAAACTGGTCAGCTGTTATAACTATTAGAGGGGTTTCTCACAGCACTATTCTTAAAATTCGACTGAGACCTATAACCTGTGAATTGTTGGTTCTGGTACCTGCCATTATAATTCTTTTTGTTGGATATTATGTTATAATCCTCACTCAGAGTAGCAGCTTTATCAAGTTTCTTCGCCTCTCTCTCTCTCTCTCTCAAATAAGCTCTTATATGTTCAGGAATTCCTCTTAGATATTGCTCTAAGACTGCTAATTCTTCTAGTTCATCCATAGACTTAACTTTAGCAGCCTCCAGCCATTGTTTAAAGCATCTCCTTACTTTATAGGCATAATCCAAGAAAGTCATCTTGTCATCCTTCTTCAAAGACCTGAAATTTTCATTGCAATATTCAGGGGTCATCTGGTGAACCTGTAGCACATTGTGTTTGAGTACCTGGTACTCTTTACACTGATCAGCTGATAAGGCTAAGTAGGTACTTCTTCCTTTACCAATGAGAACACTCTGTATTAAGACTGACCATTTATCCTCTGGCCATCCCATACCTGAAGCCACTTTTTCAGTGATCAAAAAACTCATCTGGAGCTTCTTCTGTAAATTTTGGAATTAACTTCTGTACTCTTACTACATCAAACACAGGGTCTGCATTACCTTGGATATAGTTATATGGGTTTACAGGCAGTAAGGATCGAGCTCTGATTAACTCTAACTCCCTTACATGTTTTACTCTATCTCATTCTTCTTCTTCTCACCTCCTTACTCTATCTCTTTCTTCTCTTGCTTTATCTCTTTCTTCTTTTTCTTTATCAGCCTGTATCTGCAGCCTAAGTAAGTTTTCTTCTGACTCTAGCACCTTCAGTCTACCCCAAAATTCTTCTGAGTCTAAACTTCTAAGTTCTGCCTGTACATCACCGTTCTCATTCTCTTGCCTTACCTTATTTGTAAATTCTACCTCAGCTGCATTCAACAATTCATATGCCTCCCTTAACTCTCCATCTACTTTACCAGAGCTTATTAATGCCTGGATTGCGACACACTTGACTTGTACCTCAATCATATCAAAAGTAACATTACCCCCACATGTCACTGCTAAGAGAGTCCAATGTGCCTTAGTCAGGTGAGATTCAGATAACTTTCTGACGGCTGGAGTGGCCAAAAATTCCTGGACTTCAAACAGAGCCATTTTTTCTAGTTTACTCAACAAAAAGGGTTTATAATACACTTCAAAAAATTATATGGTTACTCGCCTATCAAAAATATATTCCTAACACCACCAGTATAAATCATAAACCAGGTGATATTCTGTTTAGTTCTTCCTGGATGATGGGCACCAAAATAATTTGTTTAATTCTCACAGCTCTGACCATCAAATATTTTATCAGGGTTCAATCCCAGGTTCAGTCCCATTCAATCTAATTCAATTGTGTTCTTTAATTTCTGTCCCATTCAATTTTCCAGGGTCTGGGCACCAAATCATTTGTGTGGTATACATACAGGACTTCTAAGGCCCGGAAGGAAATATGTCAGGGCTCTTATCTCTATGATGGACATTTCGTTGGGCACTCACACACTTGAACAAACAGAAGGAAGTGCTTTTTTGGACCCAAAACTGGTCGGCTGTCAACATGTCAACTTAAGCTACCTCACTCACTCATTCTCTCTTTCTCAGATTATGAAAAAGAATAAGCACAGACACAGATAATGATTTCAGAATAGGCATACAGAACAAACATGTAACAGGTAATTCACCGATTGGCTGTCAACTCATCACGATAAGTCAAGAGGCCTCACCTTCCTCCAAACACAACTTCCTGGAAACCAACAACTGTGTAAATATCTGCGGGAAATGCTAAGTGATAAGGATCTACCCTCTCTCTCCACAACACAGTATGTTACAAATTCAGGTTAATAACACTCAGTATATGTATTAATATATCAAACAAACGGAAAAAACACATCAAGACATTTTAAGATTACATGATACAGAATTTATCTGTAAGAAAAGACATTTTAAAATCACATCTTTACAACAAATGACGAATCTGCAAGCAAAACATCAAAAATTTCACAGAGACACACATAATATTTGTAGAATGGTTTTATATTATAACACCTTATAATAATATTCACTGTTGTACATTAAGAACCGTCAGAGATATCTTAGAAAATTAAGTGAAACCGGTCTTGATTATACCTTGTTTGTCATTTTCCCTGTGGTACTTTTTCATGAAATACATTACATATTCTGGTGATACCAAGCATTCATGTGCATACATACATATATATATATATATATATATATATATATATATATATATATATATATATATATTATAACATATATAAATATTCTAGACCACCCGTGAACCGTTGGGTCACTTTAATATTGAAAATTTGGGGGGGAGGGCAGGGGAGGGGGAAGGGAGGGGTGGGTAAAGGGGAGGGGTGGGTGAAGGGGAGGGGGAAGGGGAAGGGGAGGAAGAGGGGGGGAAAAGGGAGAGGTAGAGGAGGGGAAGGGAGGGGAGGAAGAGGGGATGGGGAAGGCTACAGGCAGCTCCAGCCCCATTTAATTTCCGGTGTGCAAACAAACAAACACTTCAGAGTTTTAGAATTGTATATATATGTGTGTGTGTGCTTGTGTGAAAATTCACTTATAAATTAGAAATTACATATATGCATATAAATGTAAATTTCATGGAAAGTACGAAAACCCTTAAACTAAAAAATATATATCTTTAGATAACATCCGCAAATACTAGATATCAGTAATAAGTATTGACTGTCACAATTTCTTCCTCAAAATTCAAGGAACAGATTGCTTGGCGGAGGTGAAAGAGGATTCCTCATGGCCATTCCAAACTTTTGAATAGGAAATTAAGTAAAATTCTAGAAGTATAAACAAGAATCTTACAACTCATTTTCATCAATGTACACATGTGCACGCCCATTTTGGATTATATCCCAAGCGTCTATAACTGTGCTGCATTGAATTCTCTCAAAAAGAGTTTTTCCACATTTTCCCATATATGGTGTTCTTTGTTCCTTTTTATTCCATTCAGTTGGACCCAGGTGCCAGTTGGATTTTCTTTAAAATGAGTCATTCGTGGTCTCATCAACAATTTCAACACATAATATAGAAATCTAGTGTTCAGGAAATCTGTAGCACTGAATATGTATGTAATTATATTTTCACTTCAACTGTGTTGTAAACGCTCCACTCCCTTCTCTTTGTTTTTCTTTTACAGATATTTCTTTGGTTATTACTCTCAGTAATTTCTTGATTTCGTGCCTCCTGATTTACTCTCCCGATGCCGATGTGCATGGCAGGCTTCAAGATCCCAGTTATAGTGTGGGGAGGTCACTAAGTCAAGAGTCATTCGGTTTGATCAACCATGCATACCCTTTATTTCTGCAAGCGGAGGTCTCTCATTCCTTCTGTGGCTCCTAGATCATTTAAGTTACCTTTTTTGAAAAGGGGAGTTTTTGTCACCGGTTAAAGGATGAATTCTTCTGATATTTTGTTTGTGCAGGCCTGACTTATTTTAGGCAGTCTTGACCCCTTGAGTCTCTAAACCACACACACACACACACACACACACACACACAACACACACACACACACACACACACACACACACACACACACACACACACACACACACACACACACACACACACACACAAAATCATAGCGTCCATTTTTGGCAAAGTGGCTAACAGGCATTTTTTCCATTTTTTTTTTTTTTTTTTTTTATTATCTGCATCGACGGTGGTTTTATCATTGACTTCTTCTTTAAGCTAAGTATCAAGTGTGTCTCTCTCACCATACATCCGGTGTGTATGGTGAGAGAGACACACTAGATACTTAGCTGAAACAGGATGTCAGTGATGTCACCGTCGGTGCAGATAATTAAAAAAAAATTGAAAAAATGCCTGTTAGACACTTTGACAAAAAAGGGACGATATATATACAGTATATATATATATATATATATATATATATATATATATATATATATATATATATATATATATATATATATATATATATATATATATATATATATATACCACCACGGGTGATGAGAGACAAGGTGTAGGCCCTGACCGGTTTCAGCTTTATTTCCAAGCCATTGACAAAGGACTATATATAGTGGTAGAGGTCACAACACATATAATAATAATAATAATAATAATAATAATAATAATAATAATAATAATAATAATAATAATAATAATAATAATAATAATTTATTTCGAATATGAATTCATATACAATAAATTTACAAATAAAAGTAATGGTGCCAAGAGTCTACAATTTTGAGTTATTATTAAACAAACAAATTTACAGAAAAAAATACAATTATCACAACCAAAGTGTGCATCTTACCGATAAACATAAAAAGACTTTGAAAAGTGTCATGCAGCTAGACCTAAAAAGCAAGCGTAAATAAGCTCAATAACTATATTATTCTCCATCTACATAAAAAACATAATTCACAAATCATTCCAAATATAGAACATAAAAAAAAGCAGTTTTATCTGTCAGTAGAGAATTCTGTGCCATTCATCACGTAATGTAAATAATAAAGACGCATCACTGTCTTTTAGCAATCGTATCAAAACATTATTTGATTTCTCCAATCTCTGTTTTAGATTAAATAGTGCGTGGCGCCGGATAACATGAAGGCAGGGCAAACCCAGTGGCACAAAAACCTGTGAAGCACTGTTACTTCGGGCGACCCCCACCAGCCCCCTTATTATGTCATTATGACACACTCTTAGTCTTCCTAAAGTTTCTTGTGTGTAGTGATACCACAGTGAAGAACAATAGATTGTCGTACAAAAAGTTTTGAATAACTGAATTTTAGTTTCATCATCACAGAAATTAAATTTTCTTATAAGCATACTCCCTCTCACACACAGCTTCCGGCGCTGCTGTTCAATATCTTCATTACTCTTATTGTTAGTAGTAATTATGTGGCCCAGATATGAGAATGAATTTACAAATTGTAAGAAGTCATTTTGCAATGAAACCCTTGGGTATTCCTGACTTTTGTTGTTACATGAAGGAATCAACATGCACACAGTTTTGCTGATGTTGTATAATATATCATGTTCCATGGCAAAGTCTTCACAAATCTTCAGAAGTTTTCGAAGTGCCCTAGCAGTGGGAGCAAGAATAACTAGATCATCTGCATAGCTAAAATTATTAAAAGCAACATCCCCGGTGTGACATCCTATTCCGGAACCAGCCAGTCGAATATTCAGGTCGTCTGCATAAATGTTAAAAAGGTAGGGTAACAGAATTCCTCCCTGTCTCAAGCCATTACTGCTACCGAAGGAGCCAGAAAATTGATCATCCCATTGAACAACAAAATTTTGAAAGTTAAACCAATAGGCGAGTAACTTGACATAATGTTTCGGTACTTTTCGGCACAACAATCTATCAAACAGCTTCCAACAGTTTACCCGATCAAATACTTCAGAGACAGTGCGGACGAACATGCACAGCCGCGTGAGACTACGAATCCACGCCTGACAGGTATCAAAGGGAAGTGGTGACTAAGCTCATTAGTGTTGGAGGTAGAAATCCCAATTTATACTCAAGGGACAGTACCAAACCATACAGACTCCTGGTGACTACAAATCCACACCTGACAGGTGTTTAGGGGGAGGGACGAAAAAACTCATTTGTGCTAGCAAGCCATACTATGTTTACAAATATGATAATACTTTTTCCTAACAATTCTACTGCCTTCCTTAAATGTAGACATTTTACTAAATGTAGACATTTTACTAATTTCTTTTGAAATTATAAGGACAAGTTTATACATGCCTTGACTGATATTCATATTATATCCATAACTTACTTTTGTAAAGCTAGATTCAATGATATTCCTTTCCCGTGCATTATTAGAATAAGCTATCTTTTTTGTCCCTCCCAGTTGATAGTTTAATTGATCTCACTGACATGTACAAAGAAAAAATCCCACTGTTCCCCTGAGCATATCTTACATCTATTTTTATGCTGTCCTGTTCTCTTTTCCAGTGTTGTACCAGTTTGCCAAATATAAAAGTTGTCACAAGACTTACATGGAATTTTATATACACGCCCTTTAATATTGTCGGGAGAGTTCTTTATAAGTATATGTTTCATTGTTTTAGGCTTCTTAAATGCTACGTAAACACCAAAATTCTTAAGAAGATGGGGGATATCTTTCATATTATTATTTGGTAGTACAAGTCGATCTAATGCATCGCTTAATACACAATCTGAATATTTTAATTTCTTGCCTGTATTCCTAATCTTATCTATTTCATCATCAATATATTCAGGGCTACCTGTACGTAACTTTCTTAAAAACATAGATGTGAACACTGACTTCTTGATCTTATTGCTTTGACCAGAATGAAAATGCACATAGGAAGCAACATTAGTAGGTTTTCTGTAAACACTGTATTTAAACACATTACTATTTCTATGTATTAAGTAATCTAAAAAGGTTAGGCACCCAACCTTTTCCATTTCCATAGTGAATTTAATTAAAGATACTAATTGATTTAACTTGCCAAGAAAGTTATTGACATTTTCGTTCCTTGGCCATATACAGGTTATATCGTCAACATACCTGAACCATAATACATTGCGGGGAATGATTTTGTTTAATAATTTTCTTTCAAAAAATTCCATATACAAATTACTTGACACTGGAGATAGTGGGTTTCCCATGGCCATACCAAAATTTTGTGAGTAAAATTTCCATTGAATTAAAAATTACAATATTTTACATAATTTAATTAGTTCAATTACAGTATTCTTGGAAGATGGGATATCCAGCTGTATGTTTTCTAATAATTCCGATAACAATTCCAGCAGATCGTCAATGGGCACCTTTGTGAATGGTGATTCCACATCAAAACTCAAAAGCCTGGATTCACTATTAATCATTACATCAATTACTTTATCCATCAGGTCCACATTATTCTTTATATTAGTCTCAGAGATGGTACCAACCAATGGGTTCAGAATAATCACTACTGGGTGCTTTGCTAGGTTGTAAGATGCGGAACCAACTGAGCTAATAATTGGCCTGACCGGAAAATTTGTTGCGTGAGTTTTGATTGTACCGTACACAATTGGTATCGATGGAGAGGTCACAACGTTATTTTATTAATCTTTCATTTCCTGTTAATAACTGTTTTCACTTTCCTATTAAAATTACTGTTTACATTGTCTAAAGGATTTTTATTTAATTCTTTGGAATCTTTCCTAGATAGTGACCCCAAGGGTTTTAACCCGGTATGTATCCATCTTTGCGGCGTTTAATACAACCCCTTTGGGGATTACCGTAAAAACATAAACAAAAGACTGTAAATATCATCAAGATAATGACCCCCAAGAAATATAGTCAACTAACCCCGACAACCCTTGGGGTTTCACTATCTAGGAAATATGCATTCTTTGTATACGTTATCATCACTTAAAACAAAACTATCCTTGTTTTCCATATACTCAGTCCTATTTAAAATTACCAGCACACCTGATTTGTCTGCTTTCGTCAGGTGTATATTTTTATCTTTTTCAGTTCATTGATGGCAGCCATAATATTTTAGGGATATTTGTTGCGTCTGACTTTCTCCTATTTTCTACAAATCACTCCCTTAACTAGGTTAACTTCTTCACTGGTAAGACTACTAATTTTTTTATAGATTGCACAGGCCTTTGGGAATTTCCACGCTCTTCATACCTCCAGTAGACAAGGCAAAAGTCAGCCCGTAACCCAGGGCACGGATCACAACTCTATCCAGGTGTTTGATTCTTAAGCTAACGACACATTCATGATTGGCGTTGGTGGTCCCTCACTTCTTTGAGTCAACAATTTCATTTCATTTCCTTGTTAACGTTTAAGATCCCAATATACGTTTCTCCTCCTTTCACGTGGTAATGTTTACGAAGGGGATCTTTCCACTCTGGTGGTACTGTGGCTTCAAAATGTCTTCTTTTCCTCAAGAGATCGTCAAATAACGTTCTAGCTTCCATTATCTTAATGTTAATATGTTTTTTCCAATACAGATCGTTGTATTTCACCGAACGGTCGATCTTCTCATTTTTACAAGGATTCAGTTATCATTGATCTTGGGCTGAGTTGGTCAGGACCTACACCCAGTCTCTCGTTTTTACCTGTGGTGATGTGATAAACGAATCACGTGATAAAGTTTTATATATATATATATATATATATATATATATATATATATATATATATATATATATATCATATACATATATATATAATTGTGTGGAAGTATGTATGTATGTATGTATTTATGTATATATGTATGAAATATATGTATATATATATATATATATAATATATATATATATATATATATATATATATATATATATATATATATATATATATATATATATATATATATGTGTGTGTGTGTGTGTGTGTGTGTGTGTGTATACATATACTGGTGCTAGTACTTATAACGGAGAGAAAGCTTGCTGTGCATAACCCTGAAAGAAAAACACCAGAATAATTACTGAAATCACCCACGGGTAAACAACTGTGCATCATACCGAACGCGTGGACCAAATTAGAAAGGGAAATCTGTGTCAGCGGGCTGCACGCGACCTGCTCATTTGCGTATTCGTACAAAAAGCATGAAAATGCCTGCACAAACGCTTGCGACTAATTTCAGGTTTTTTTTCTAAACACACCCATGATATGAACGCCCGTAGGCTTTATCTAATCGCCGTCCCATGGCATCAAGTTTTGGTAGGCTGTCTGGCGAATAAGTTGCGTTATTTTGTGACACCGGGAAGAGCCATCGTCAACATTTACTACAGAGAAAGGCCATCTGTAGGCTCTTTTACCTTTGATCAAAGTTGAGAAAAATGATAAGTGCAACTCAGAGGTGCGGAATTCGTGCGAGTCATCATTAACATGTTATGTATCGCAACGGAGTGTTACATCTGTCTGTGATTCTATATAGCCTGGGGTCTCACAAAACATGAAAACTATTGTTTGGATTGTATATATCACAACGGATCATACACGCTTCTACGCGCAGTCAGTAGGTGGCTGTGTATCTTAAAAGCTTATAGGTAGCAATAAAACTGTTTGCAGAATACTGTGTATTCCAACGCCTGAAAGAGTCATGTATGTACTGTCAGTAGATAGGTATGCATCCTTTATAAAGATCCAAAAACTGCCGGTCGCAGTCCATTTATCCCAATGATTCATACCTACAGTAGATCTACGAACTGTTGGTGGGTCACGTATCCCAACAACTCTTTTCAAGATCTGTTCCCCTCCAGTTGAGTGCTATGTATCCAAACCGCCGGTGGTTGAGGGACACATCTCAGCACTGAATACGGCTCTTATTCAAAATGGCACCGGTAGCCCACCCACGGTTCGTGTCTTTTAATGCTCTGCGGGCGGGATAGTGCTTTGTAATGTACGGCCTACCTTTCATACTCCGTAAGGAAGTGGAAATATATAGCCTCCATCGGGTATATTCTTTCTAGAACTGTATGTCCTCTCGGGAGTTATATCTCATCTACGAAACGACAGTCTCAGCAACTTTTTCCTCTTCCCAAATATGAGTATCTTTTGTATGGCATATGGCAATGGAAAATGTACTCAGCAGATTGGTAAAATAAGTATTCATAATCTTTTAAAGTAAGAGAATAATCATTTGCGATAACAAGAAATAATATGTATTTTTGACAGTCATCCTCAGCCGTTGCCACTGAAGCTCATAGGGATTGGAGGAAGCTCATGCTACTTATACCCCCTCCAGAAGTAACAGTTCAAAGGCACTGCCAGTCAGGAGCAAGGAAAAAGCTTCACCGATAGTGGCTGCACAAAGATACTGTCAGTTCAAAAAAAAAAAAAAAAACAGACTACACGATAACCATTTGCTCGTGGAGATTCTGTGGATGAAGAGCTGAGGAAATATTTTGGTTTAGTTATCATGTGCTCAAATGGAACAAACTCATAACTTCCATGGTAATGACATTTTTCAAATGTAAGACGACTGAAGGCCATTTTTGTACTTATACACACACATATTCATATACATTTTTGTGTGTAGATGCATAAGTATATTATATTATATATATATATATATATATAATATATATATATATATAATGTGTGTGTGTGTTGTATATATATATATATATATATATATATATATATATATATATATATATATATATATATATATATATACATATATATAATAGCCTTTGGTATATGGAATCTACTAGTTACTTTTACCAAATAATTATGTGATTTCTTCACTTTTGGATATGCTTGTCGCTACAAATGTATCGTGTTCTGTATCCAAAAGGCATAAAGAAATAGGGTTATTAAATACATGCATACATCCACATACATTTTTATATATTACATATACGTGTGTGTGTGTGCTTGTGATCGCGTGTGTGTGTGTGTGTGTTCGCATGTGTGCTTGTGTGAGACAGACTAAAGGCCAAGCAGTTCATTACATATAAGAGTATTCCTTTACAACATTTAACAAAAGGATATCTGTGTTAAATGTTGGTGATAGAAAAATGAAAAATCTATGCAACGAAAAACGCAGGAACAAAAATATGGAGAGAATAAAGCAGATTTCGGAACACGCTCAGCTACAGCAGGAAACGGCTCACATTAAGGATAATGGGGGGCGGCGTCCCACCCAGGTTGAACCTCTGTTTTATGAGTTCCGTTTTCAGACAGAATGAGTCGGGGAGACCCTTTTCTACTCCTCTCTCTCTCTCTCTCTCTCTCTCTCTCTCTCTCTCTCTCTCTCTCTCTCTCTCTCTCTCTCTCTCTCTCTACTAAGCCTAACTCAAACATTATCACAATTTATAATTATTATGTTTAATGCAGGAAACGTCTTGCTTTTTCAACTGTCATTGTTCGTGAGTTTTTTCAAGACTGTATTTCTTTATTTCAACGCACAAATCATTTTCTATTCATTTGAGAGTAAGTTCAGGAGGGTGTAAAGCGCTGAAAACCAAAAATATTTTTGCTAAAAGAAATTATCTTTATACTTTTGTTTAGAGAGGAGAGTTTCTTTTAGTCATAATATTAAAGTAGAAATCAGATTCACAATAGTATAATATGATCTTCACTGACTTTTATTTGTAAAATCAGTAATAGTGCAACTCTTGCTCTCTAATCATATCAAAACAGTTTGGACTATGATGAATCTTGCAAAAAATTCCTGATCTATCAAAGTACTCTGTGAACTCCAAAGAGTGGCGCCAGTCACTTGCCACAAGACAGAAGAAGTTCAGATGTGAGGAGGAGCATAATGAGAAATTGTTGTTGAGAAAGGATATAGAAACTATGCTAATTAGGTCTACAGTCAGACACGTGCTCATCAAATGAGGAGACTGACCGACTGTTATGTGTAGTGTCTGTTTTACTGCTCAGTTCGTTAGGTATTCCAACCGTTCCCCCTTAGAGGGTTAGTGCCGTGGTGCACTGTAGGCATTCCTAAAGGGTGCTTGCAGCGTTCCTTCAGCCCCTAGCTGCTCCCACTTTTTAGCCTTTTTCTTTACCTCCATTTCCACTTCCTTTCTTTAATATTGTTGTCCAGCCTCCTAATTATTACTTCATAGTGCCAGTGTGTGGTTTTCTCCCATTTCCACCTTTAGATCCATGTACTTAATTTCTTTCACGTTCTGGATCTCTTTTGTTTGCTGTCCAACCACTCCAACTCCCTCTTTTCACTGTCTTAAGCGCTGAATGGCTGGAAGTCTCCCAGTGCTTGGCTTGACAGCCTAAAATCAATTTAAATATTCCCACCATTATAATACCGGTTCAACAATTATTTCCACACCGACTTGTGAGTGATAGAGTCCATCAGGTGTTCCCCCTACTTGTCATCCGGTACATTTCAAGTTGCCAACAGTATATACATTTCATTGATGTGCCCACCATTCCTGGTCCCTTGTGCAGGTCTTCAGGTGTTTCCAACACAACTTCAGACAAGAGGTTGTGTCTTTTTAATAATGTGCAAACCCTCGAATATGTTATGTCTCGATTTTTAAAAATTTTTCTGTCTTATTTAAATCTGAGTACATCAAAACCCAAATGATTGGATACATTTCCTGAGAATTTGAAAGTTTAGGTCGATTTTAGCCCGCGTGAGCTAAAATCTCAACAGAGCTTTTCAAATCAAAGCTTGTACATATGTATGTGTGTATGTCAAGTTTTTTTACATTTTCGACTTCATCAGAACGACTGGGCCAATCTCGTCCAAATATACCGCAAAGAATCCATGCGTAAAGGGTATTCAAGGGAAGATAGTGAAAGGATTATGAAAACAGGGTGGACTCATTTCAAAATCTTCTCTACAACCACTGGGCCAAAGAGAGTAACGTGTATGTAGAAGCTTCCTATACAGTTTAGATTCAATTTTGTTTAATCCATAACATCCGGGACCAGGATGGAACCGCAGGAGTGGTTAAAAATGTTGCATAAGTAATGTGAATGAACCATTTTTGAAAATAGCAACAGGGGCATGGATTTTCAAGATTAATACTAGCTGACTAACCCTGCACTGCCCGGGAAAGCTCTGAATGACAACCAATAAACTCTCTCTCTCTCTCTTCCCTCTCACTTCTTCTCTCTCTCTCTCACACTCTCCCTCACTCTTTCCCTCCTTCTCCTCCCTAACACCCCCTCAACTCTCTCTCTCCCTCTCCCCTCCATAACACCCCCTCTACTCTCTCTCACCCCCTATGCCTATCAGGGCTGAACTTGGACTTAAAGGGCATTGGGAGCATCACTATTCATCTCAGCAACCTCGAAAACTATGGGTTAGACACCCATTTTTACATTTTATTTTTCTCTCTCTCTCACCCCCCATTCCTATCAGGGCTAAACTTGGACTTGAAGGGCATCGGGAGTGTCACTATTCATCTCAGCGACCTCGAAAACTATGGATTAGACACTAATATCTGTCGTTTTCAGTTATTTTTACATGTCACCCTCTTCCACCCCAACCCCTTTGGTCCCATTGATGTCTTACCACCGCCCCCAAGTATTCTTTTCCAGATAGTACCAAGTTTGGTTTAAATTGCTCAAGTTTGTTTCAGACTTATACTGGAACACACACACACATACATGCATACATACATTTATATATCCATTTATATATATATATATATATATATATATATATATATATATATAGATAGATAGATAGATAGATAGATAGATAGATAGATAAATAGATAGATAGATAGATAGATAGATACGATCATCCTCAACACGGTCAGGCTAGAATCTCAGGAATGTCACGAATATCTTGTGAACATGAAATCTCAGCAAGGCGCTCATGTGAGCAGTGACCCGCACGCCCCTTGTATCTTTATTGCAACTTCTCACTTGCATTGCTTACGTGTAATAACTTTTTGTTTACAATATTTCAAGGCATCGCAATCATATTTTTTAGTGCTCATTTCTAAAATTTCATGCAGAGCAGTTTAATTTCCGCTGCTTGTCAAGTTCATATTTTGAATTGTTGAATGATTGTTTGAAAGTTGTTGGCTTCCGAGAACTGACTGATTGAAAAATTTATTTTTTTTAATCCTGTCTTCATGAGCACACGCGTAGGCACCTTAATGACGTTAAAGCAAGAGCGAGTCAGTGAGTAAATTTGCATTTCTGATGTTCTAATATAAGTTATAGAGTACATCAGAATAAAAAGCTTTTTTATTTTACTCATTAAATGTAGCATCCCGCACTGATCTGATTAAACGTGTGACTTTGTATTTATAATATGACTCATTAAAACATGAAATTTTCTTCAGTGATTGACAGCCGTAACAGCCGATGCAAGATCACTCATGGATGAAAAGATCGTCTTCCGTGAAGTTTGCCAGTCTAATTTCTGTAAAGAAGGATCCACTAACGAATTCTTTGAGGTAATGATTAGGAAATGACAGAAAAATGCGACCTCTCACTTAATCGGCGGTTGGAGAATCTTGCTGCCCGGTCCTTCACCACCACCCACTCCCTCAGCCCAGCCCCTACGCCCACCAAAAAAAAAAAAAGCCGATTCCGTCGAACAAAGTTTGGCTGAAAACAGATTAACCCACTAACTATTCAAAGCTTATGGAAGGAGTTCACCAATAACATTACGGAAGACGTTAAGAGACTCTCCACGCATTAAATTGTTGGGGATTTTCTTATAAGCGTTCGCGCGGAAAAAAATCATTAACTTCTTGCTATTATGCAAAAGTCTGTCAGTCAGTCTCAGTCTCTCTCTCTCTCTCTCTCTCTATATATATATATATATATATACTATATATATATATATATATATATATATATATATATATATATATATATATATATATATATATATATATATATACATTTATATATGTATATATTTAGATATGTGTGTTTTTGTGTGTATGTATGTGAGTAATATCCCCAAAAACCTTTCAACTTCTCGATTTCTTCACTCATTTTGGAAGGTCGTCACTAAGATTAACCTCATTCTGACATATCGGGTGTTGGTTCGAATCCTTCTACGGGCGTCCGAGTTTCCTCGGTTGTTTCTTCGTTTGGGTCTTGAGCTTTGTAGCGACAAGTGTATTCAAAAGGTGAGAAAAATCTAGAAGAGGTCATTTTGGCTATTACAAATGCATATACCAGCGGCAAAAAAAAAGTGACTGGTGGATTGTACTTGGGTACAGAAAGACGCAGGTAGGGAGGCAGCGAGATGTGCAGAATGTTGGTGAGATGCTTCCACTGTCTGTGAAATGGAATGTAGAGTTTAGGCCAAAGGCCAAGCAGTGGGGCCTATAAGGTCATTCAGCACTGGAAAGGAAATTAAGAGTAGGAAGGTTTGAAAGGTGTGACAGGAGGAAAACATCGCAGTTGCACTATGAATCAATTGTCAGGAGAGGGTGGTTAGCAAGATGGAAGAAAGGTAACATGAATGGAAGTACAGTAAAAGGAACGAAAGGGGTTGCAGCTAGGGACCGAAGGAACGCTTCAAAGAACCTTTAATAATGCCTACAGTGCACCCCATGAGGTTCACTGGCAGCACTACCCCCACCCCCCTACAGGATCATTGTCTGTGGAAGGCAAGGTGAGAACGCATGAATAGACTGTGGAGCCAACTCTCCCGTAATGAGTTCCTCGTTGGACAAGTCGGTAGAGTTCTCGGCTAGCACTCTGCTAGGCCCGAGTTCGAGTCTCTGGCCGGCCAGTGAAGAATTAGAGGAATTTATTTCTGGTGATAGAAATTCATTTCTCGTTATAATGTGGTTCGGATTCCACAATAAGCTGTAGGTCCCGTTGCTATGAAACCAACTGGTTCTTAGCCATGTAAAACAAGTCTAATCCTTCGGTCCAGCCCTAGGAGAGCTGTTTATCAGCTCAGTGGTCTGGTTAAACTAAGGTATACTTTCTTTTCTTTCTCCCATAATGAGGTGTAGATGTTGAGAGAGAATGATAGAAAAAGGGTTGAAGCTGTTGTTGGAAGAAACTGTTTGTGTACCATATGTGGCCTCAAGGGCGTGAGATGTGGAGATCCACAGGAGTGGGGAAAAGCTAAATTTTGGTGAAAGCATAGATTAGGGTATTTTGTGATGGTTTGGTCATGTGGAAAGAATAAACAAAATAGGTTGGTGAAAAGATTATTATATATATATATATATATATATATATATATATATATATATATACATATACAGATGTATACATTGGTATCTTCTTCTTCGTTTAACGTGCTTTTTTTCCCATTTTTCATATGGGGTAAGCACGATGCCTTCTTTTGAAGGACTTTGATTTGGCGTTGGGGTAGGCCGTAGCCTCGATCGGCTGCCCTGCCTGACATCGCTTAGACCCCGGTAGCACATGTGTATACAGTACATATCATGCCAAATCCCCAGCTCCCTTTCTCCCAGCAGCGAAGAGACGTGACCGGTTTAGGCCGACAGTTCGAGACGCGTAAAGCGTCTGTTATGTTTTTAGAAGGTGTATGTATACATTGTGTATATATACATATACATATATAAATAGGTTGGTGAAAAGATATATATATATATATATATATATATATATATATATATATATATATATATATATATAATCAGCCAATATTTGGGGATGAGGTTGTTAAGCCTCATGGCCGTTTTCTTGGGCTCCCAGCAAACGTTAGACCCATTTAAAGCTGTAAGATACTGCAAATGGTACAGTCTCTCTCTCTCTCTCTCTCTCTCTCTCTCAGCGTGAATGAAATAACTTATATATAAAATTTCTCTCTCTCAGCGTGAATGAAATAACATATATAAAATTCTCTCTCTCTCTCTCTCTCTCTCTCTCTCTCTCTCTCTCTCTCTCTCTCTGAGCGAATAAAGTAACTCATATTTATATATCAGTAATCGAATAAAGAAGGAAACCATCATATCTACCGTGACGTCATTCTTAATTCTAACACGGCACCATAGCAACAGTGTCAGCGAGAAAACGCCATTTAACGGCTGTGTTTCATCACAGATATTTCAAATCCTTCTTTTCTCTGCTCGGAATGGAAAGTTTTTTATTTTCTTTTTAAATATATATATTTTTTGTGTTTTGCTATACCCTCCTCTCTCCTGAAACTGCCATTTCGCTCCGCACGTCGTAACTCGATCAAAATTGCTTTCGAACACAGCGGACCTGGCTGGTCACCGAGTGTTGTACGTCGTCCTCTTCTTCGGCCAATAATACATCTCCAATCAGGCCATCGAACGGGACGAGACTAAAAGCTGCGTGTTTGTCTGCATTTGGGATATTAAATTCCCTTACATCCGTGCGTTAAACTGAGGCTACGCACACTCCCACACTCCCGCACACACTCGTACACACACAAGCACGCACACACACTCTGGGATTCACCCCTTCCCCCAAAATCTTGGTTGTGTGTAGTAATTCAATCAAGCGGGAAGCGGGGGCCAGTGGACGTGTAACAGGCGGGCTGACCCCAGGCTCGGTGCAGAGAGAGAGAGAACCGCTGGTAATGTCGTTACGTCGCCCTAATTGGCTTGTATGCTGTGCTAACAAGCTCAATTAAATGAAATGGCATTGGCAATTGACAATGATACAGTGGGAGTGGAGCCTATTAGGAATTCAAAGGTTGATACTCCTCTCGCCGAAATTGATGTATAGTGTTTCTGAAATTGAATCGACATGGGTTTTGAGCTCTCTCTCTCTCTCTCTCTCTCTCTCTCTCTCTCTCTCTCTCTCTCTCAGATTTTGTGTAAAAGAATCTGTCTGTCCGTCCGTCTAGCAATATATAATCTCATGGCCTGGCTGCGATTCAACCTTTCTTCTCCATTTCTACACACATACTGTATATATATATATATATATATATATATATATATATATATATATATATATATATATATATATATATATTTATTTATTTATTTATGTTTATATATGTACTGTATTTATGTACATTTAGAATAACTATACTGAGAAAGGGAAAGGGAGAGAGAGAGAGAGATCATTAGTTACGATCATCGTTTTGTTGTTTGGAGCTGAAGGGTGTAATCCGAAATACCTGTTTTCCCAAAATGTTTCTTGCACAGCAATATCATTTTTTTTTCCTAGGCCTCGACATGTTATGTTAAGCGAACAATATCGTTACCTAATGATTTTTATTATTGTCAAATTGCTATGCAAATGAACGTGAAAAAAAGTTGACAATATTTTACGTGATTTACAATATTCAATCAAAGTTTTCGAGGATGTCTAATTTTTTCTATACGTACTTTTATCGAACTGTTGGATGTGTTTCATATAAAATAAAACGTATATTAGGAAAAAGGAAAATAAAAGAAAAATTAGATTTTGTGGCTTTTGTTCCTCCATCATCCAGATGAACAACACGTTGTCAGCTGCCAGTGTTCTTTTGTACTGGATTCTTGTTCAAGCTTCTTGAATCATAATTACCAGTAAGCATTTTCAGCAACACGCCCTTTCCTCCAGTCTACCGTTCCATCTACAACCAGACGCGAATAAAGTTTATTTCATCATTCTCCTTGGAACTTCTCTCATTCATAAGATCAACCCCGTAATCCTGTTTTCCCAATTCTTTTCAAAATAATAAAGAGAAAAGCCCAGTATGTTCTTCCATTACATCAGACGAATATCATCTTTATAATCAAACCAGGAATAGTTAAGGAACCGTAATTCAATATGATTAGGTCCTATTGTGTCCAAACTCTTTTAGGAGAAAGAAATTGAACGTTCGGGGGATTCGATTCTCTTCGTCCAAAACTAGTTTTCCTTTGTGAATTGTTTAAGGAAACTGTTCCATTGTGGACAAAGTTTAGATATCGTATGTCTTCCTGTAGGATGCGCTATTATCTTCTGAGAATAAAGAGTTTCACACACATAAAGAGAGAGATTCACCGAGTTGCTATGACTTTCCAGTTAACTCAGTCGGGAGATTTAGACTTCAAGTTCAGTTTGAGATAGAATACAAGATTAGACGAAAGAATTTCAGATGATGAGGAGACTACCATCAGTGTATTGTAGATACTACAGATATTCAGTCCATTTTTTCCTTTCTTTTACATCAAGAAACACCTCATTCGCGCTTCATTAATCTCCAAATGGCCGACGGCTCTTTTCTGTCGGCAATAAGAGCAAGATTTTAACATACCAAAGAAATACTGCTTTACAACACACACAAAAGAAAAAGAAGAGAGAGGGATATAGATCGGTCATTTTTTTTTTATTTCTAGATAAAACAAAACGTCCCCTCCAGATCTCATTTAGGAAATGCGCAGGAAAACAGCCTCCACGATGAACGCCCAAGTTGACACCACAAACAAAAGACGAACGCAGACACAAATGGCGGTGAGCTTTTGTTTACTTGTCCTTTTATTCAGCGTGGCTTTTCTCGAATGATAATCATACTCATTACCAGCTGAAAACAAAGCTTTTACCATATGATTCAGGGAAAGACGCGCTCCACCGCCTCCCTCTCTCTCTCTCTCTCTCTCTCTCTCTCTCTCTCTCTCTCTCTTGTAGAGAATTTCTCCCCCACTGCACCAAACAATACTTCTGTCCATCAGATGTTTCGACCATTTAGTATCTAAGCAGTGGTGATGAGGTCGACGTCTCGTTTTATATATATATATATATATATATATATATATATATATATATATATATATATATATATATATATGTGTGTGTGTGTGTGTGTGTGTGTGTGTGTGTGTGTGTGTGTGTATGTATGTATGTACTGTAAATATATGTGTGTGTTTGTTTGTTAATATCTTCAGACGATTGCGTTCAATTATTTAGTTGCCCTATGCATTTCTTTCAATTTCTCACAGTAAACTTTCTGTATGTACGAAACAAGGCATCAAAATGTTTGCGAAATCCGTACCTGCAGAGATATAAAAGCGTCGAGCTCTTTAACTAGTGTTGTGAGATCAACAGTCCCATCCTTGACGCTTTGAAGTTTCTCGTTGGACAAGTCGGTAGAGTTCTCGGCTAGCACTCTGCTAGGCCCGAGTTCGAGTCTTCGGCCGGCCAACGAAGAATTAGAGGAATTTATTTCTGGTGATAGAATTTCATTTCTCGGTATAATGTGGTTCGGATTCTACAAGAAGCTGTAGGCCCCGTTGCTAGGTAACCAGTTGGTTCTTAGCCACGTAAAATAAGCCTATTCCTTCGGGCCAGCCCTAGGATAGCTGTTAATCAGCTCAGTGGTCTGGTTAAACTAAGGTATACTTAACTTTTAACTCGAGTTAATGCCGCTCTGCAGAGTTATATCACACTACATACTCTTGCAATGAACACGGGTGAGTTGATAATCTGCATTTCGAGGTTACGTGTAAAGTCACTGTTTTCATTTTGATGGCGGCCACGTATTTTGTCAGGATCTAGTATAACATCAATCGTGCCATATCCCAGAACAAAGGCGAATCTACATTCACAAGATATACCTCAGAATAATTATTTTAACTGCTATTTTGATATCGGATGTTGTTGTTACTCATTTGACTATAGCCACAGAAGGGAGTAAGCTTAGGCCAACACCAGATCCTAGGATTCTTGCAATACAAAGTTTTCCAATACGTGGATAATGATTTGATTTAATTCACTAAATAGGTTGTGGCATCTTAGTGTGGATGTTGACCAGCTGCAATGATTTCGTCGCGCAGCCACCCTAGTAGTACCCTATAGCGTCCTTATGGTTCAGGTTTTTTCTGGTTGATGATTCCTCTGTTCAATCCTAGTCCGAAGCGCCTCTGATAATTTCTGGCTCCTTATAACAGTGAACATGCATATCTCCCGATAGCCTATATATATATATATATATATTTATATATATATATATATATATATATATATAGTATATATATATATGTATATATATATATATATATATATATATATATATATATATATATATATATATATATATAAGTCCGGATTCTGATAGCTCTGTTATTTCCTAGTTCCCACTATGATCATTCCAAGAGGAGATTCTGTCATATCCTAAGACTGTTATGAATTGTACCGGTACGTTTCATTTTATCTTATGCAGATTAAAATGAAATGTTACTGTGGATTTAACTGTATTTCTTATGCCATGAAGAGTTGAAATTCTTCATTAGAGAAAGTACAGTAGATATACAGGAGGTGCAAAGTTGTGGGTTGAAGAAAATGAGTCGTGAATGAATTGTTGCATAGCTGAGATTTGATGTCTGAAGATATGCAGAACTGATTTGGGATCGCGGAAGAGTTGGATAGTGTTTGT